>NC_052519.1:8521098-8565629 GCF_014356525.2 Nilaparvata lugens | reverse complement strand
CCTTTCTCTCTCTCTCTCCCCTTCCCCCTATCCAGGTGAGGGAGAAAAAAATTCCCTTTTAGGAGGAAAAATTCCCTCGGGAAAAAATAATTTCCCTTTTAGGAGGAAAAATTCCCTTGCTGACAGATTGAAGTGAATCCATTTCTCTATACTGACAAATTAAAGTGAATCCTTTTTGCTATACTGACAAATTAAAGTGAATCCATTTCTCTAATGCTATACTGACAGATTGAAGTGAATTGAGAAATTCTCTCTCCCCCAGTATAGATGAGGGGATGAATAAAGTGAGGGAAAAATTCTTTTTTAGAGGGAAAAATTCCCTCTCTATATCTATACTGACAAATTAAAGTGGATCCTTCACTCTAATGCTATACTGACAGATTAAAGTGAATCCCTTTCTCTAATGCTATACTAGTGAATCTCTACAATAATCTAAGTTCTATAATGGGTCATATTATGCTTGCTTTCCAACTGACAGTCAAGAGTTCAATCAAACTGTTTATGAATGTGTGAAAAATTGAGCTCTTTTGCTGTACAAACATGGCAGTCGTTATTTTTTAAGTGTTTTCTCCGACAATATGTGAGTATAATTGGAATGAGCTAGCATATCTAAAAATACTTTCTCAGAAATACTTTCTAATACACATTCTCAGACCTATTTCACTCGGGATGGAACTCAATGTCTATAGTTACCATGAAACTGCCTTAAGAAGATACAATTTCCGCTCACATTTAATTCCCATGAACGAGAATTAAAACTTCTGATGTTATTCTCATTCAAAACCACTGAATATTCTTTCGGCAACTTGATAGTATGTTTAAAGTCACCTTCACTATCAAAATCGATAATTTTAAGGTGAATTTCACCATTATCGGCAAATGTTACCTTCGTTACCACAAACCAATCATAGGCATAAAATTCAAAACCCCAATCAACTAGTGGATTTGCTTCTACAGACAACTCGTTGAAACTTGTGCAGTCAAAATAGTTGGACATCATGTTGTCCGTTCGGGCATTTAGACTAAAGTGGCGTGTGCGCTTGCTCGCTCGTGGGCGTCTCCCTCGTCCAGACAAATGACACGTGCGCTCTGCTCTCTGCAAGGTTCCCCTCTAAGTCTGATAACTCCTGCACCAAAAACCGTTACATTCCGTTACATGAAAAAATTTCTACATTGATTTATCATCTGTGACATGTGTTTACCCGTTAAAGTTCATTATAGTCCACTCTCTCTCATAATATGTCATCCTTTTACAAGATTTATGCAAAAACTGTTATATCATAGTCACATGAAAAATGTCTAGACTGAAATTTGAAGCAGCACGTGTTTAAATTCATTATAGTTCACTCTCTCTCATAATATGCCATCCTTTTACAAGATTTATGCAAAAACCGATATATCATAGTCACATGAAAAATTACTAGACTGAAATTTGAAGCAGCACGTGTTTAAATTCATTATAGTTCACTCTCTCTCATAATATGCCATCCTTTTACAAGATTTATGCAAAAACCGATATATCATAGTCACATGAAAAATGTCTAGACTGAAATTTGAAGCAGCATGTAATTGAATTCATTATAGTTCACTCTCTCTCATAATATGTCATCCTTTTACAAGATTTATGCAAAAACCGTTATATCATAGTCACATGAAAAATGTCTAGACTGAAATTTGAAGCAGCATGTGTTAAAGTTCATTATAGTTCACTCTCTCTCACGCAAGTTTTTACAAGATCTTATGTTTTCGGCTCCAATAAGACCCCTTTGTACTGTGCTAGGTCCATTTTTTCTGTAATAATTTGGACTATCTGATTTTCTGTAAGGTTATGTTGTTTGGCTTCAATCCAGTTCATATGAAAACTAACCCGGGCGTATGAGGATACGATGTCCAGGGACACTCTGTGGATGAATAATTTTAGATAATCTATGAATGGAGCTGAACATTGCAGTCTCATGACAGTGCCCTCTTCCGAATTTTTAATTGCCTCAGCTATTCCATCACGAACGCTTTTCACAGCGACTCCCATCTCGTTTTTCTTAATAAAATCTCTTATATCATTTTTAGTTTTGTACTTTTCTGCAATTTGATTAATCAGAATAGCAATAGCATCTTTTGTGATAAATTGTTCAATACCCTCCATAATATTAGCTTTTATTGCACTCGCCATTTCAGATAATCATTTTTCAAACTCTTCCTCTGTTAATGAAGAACTAGTCAATTTCTGCAAAGCAGATTCTAAATATTGCTTATCAATTGACGATGGATGTGTTTCATTTACTTTAGTAAAAATTTCTGTACTGAGCTGTTTTAATTTAGTATTGAGATAGTTTCTGTCCAGCACCTCCAAATTCTTAATTTTATCCGATATGACTTTTAATTTCTCATCTAAATAAGCTTTATCAACTTTATCGTTGTTAATACTGTTCAACTGGGATGATAAGCTGTCTGTTAAAGTTTTCACTTCTCCTAGAGCAGATTCTAAAGTTAGAGTTCTCTCTGCAATAGCTTTATTGATATTTGCACTAAAATTTTGTAATGAACTTAGAATATGTTCTCTTTCAATTATGCTCACTCCAATATTCTTTGTATTTTCCAAAACGAGTTTGGTTATTTGCGAATCTAAATAGAATTTCACAGCTTCACTGATTCCTTGTTGATTTATCAATTTGATTATTTTCTGTATTATCAAGTCAATATCACACGCAAGATTAGCAACAGCACCGCTAGCACTAGGTGTATCAATTCGACCAAATCGATGTAGAGTCATTGTAACACTAAACAATTAGTTTTGCTTCTTCTAGCTCTTCAATTATAGACGCAATCTCAATATCATGTCCAGTGTTGCCAGAAGCTTTTGAGGAATAGAGTAGATTTAATCTTTCCACTAATTCGTCAAAATTATCAAAGTATTGATAAATTCTATCATGAGAATTATTTTTTGCAAATTTCAATAAACCCCATCCCTCCTTCTTACTAATTTTTTTACTGGGAAATAACTTCTGAATCATTTGTGATTCAATTCCCTGATTTCGTTCAACATACCCTCTTCAATCTAAATGTATGGCTGTAAGTGTTAAGATTTTTTTATACTTATCCAGATCTCTCTGATTATAAAGGTTCGAATTCGGTCTTGAACTGAATAATAACTCAAGTAGACCATGTGTTAAACGAAATCTTTCATTATTAATATCTATATAACCGTTATCAAATATTACTTGCTGATTTCCAATATAATACACATCATCTTTAGAATTGTATGAAATTCCATAACTGATTGAATTATTCAATTTTTCTGCATGAAACGTTTTTAGATATTGTGACAGCACATCATCGTTTCTGCTAGAACCAAGTAAACTGTTTTCAAATTTAGTCGAGCTTGAAAAATTGTCTGTTGAACTCTCATAGCTTTTATCATAACTCGAGTGGTCATCACCAATTTCCATACTGTCTTGTTCCTCTTTTACTTCTTCCTTTTTTGGTTTTACACCAGAGTGAAAACTAGATTTGTTTTTTCCCAGTTCAATTATGGGCTCTATCAACGGCGAGAGCGTTTTCCTATTGTATTCCTCCAATCGTCTTCCAAAATTAACTAAGCTTTTATGCTTGTCTCTGATTACTTTTCTCAATTTCTTAATCTTTTCGATTAAACCAACATTCTTTCTATTCAGTTTTCTGCTGCTGCGTGTTTTAGACAACATGACTGCACAAAGAATCAATCTCTACTGAACGGTAAGAAACGTATCGAGCAAATCTCGGTACTTGCCGCTATTAATTCCACACTCGCTCATAATAGTTACAAAATTATGAGGTTTACGATTCCAAACTTTATGACAAAGTTTAGCGAAATCTTTATAAGAAATATCTCCTCCAATATGATCTCTGTGAATTAATTTCAGACTCAATAAATCTATCTTGAAGATTATAATCATATTTGCATTGTCCCTAGTGAAATGTTTCTGTGTAGCTCCATAACTCTGAATTAAATATGCAGTGTCAATATTACGATGTCGTCCCATAGTAAAATATTCTCTTATTTGAGGTACATGATTAAGTTGGAAGTCATCGAATATTACTAAAGAATATTCTGATATTTTGTTCGGGTGAGGAACAGATTCCGAATTGCTGTTTATATGAAATTCAATATCCTTCATTTTTGAAAAGACTTTTCTCAAAAACAAGTACTTATCTTGATACTCGCTCTTTGTGTGCAAGTATATAGTCTTAAATCTCAAAGCCATTCTTTGAAAAAATCAAATTAAATAGCAAATTGGTCTTGCCACAGCCTGAAGAGCCTATTATAAGGATCCTTGCATTATGAGGTAACAACTTACCATTTTTACACCATGTTGGCATTTCTTTCTCTCTTATAACATTGTCCAAATTTACTATAGGGGATATTACTCATGTTAGTCACATGTACAGCATGTGATCTGATAAGGAACTGATAAGTTATCAGGGAGGAGGGTGTGCACTAGACACCACATGGGTAGACATCACATCGCCCGACAGGCGCTCGCTCGCTCTCCCACTGATAGAAGTTTCTCACTTCAACATATCGTTCCCTCTCTTTCCTGCACCCTCTTCACGAGAATGCATGATGTGTTCCCCTTATCTAAGCCTTATCAAATTATGAAAATGAAACTTCAGATTGAGATGAAAAGCGTTTTTGATAAAGAGCTATTATATTTACACCAAATCTTCGACATATTTACACTGAATGGAATGTATTTACGATGAGATATTACAATAGATTATTTTCAATCTAATAGTTGATCTTTACTAATATAACTAGGCGTTGAAAATCCAATCCATTTCACTAACAATCCTTTTTTATCACGTTTTAATATTTTTTCAATCAAATACACTTGTCTCTCCGATTCGTTTAATTGTGTTTTTTTAATTTCTTCAGCATAAAACCTACCACTAATTACTTCTCCATTTAGATCTCTCAGTGAGTAGGTTATAGGTTTAGAAGGAAATATAGAATGAATTACAAAATACTCTGCGCTCCAGTTTATGTTATAAGATTTATCGAAAAGAACCCTTCTCTTTGAGATTCGTACAACATCTCCTAGCTTGAATTTCGGTTTTGAATTTTTCAATTTATATCGTCTATTGAATGCATGATTTAATGACATTAAAACATGATTACGATCTTTCTTCCTCACATCCTTAGGTTTCATTCTAATGGATGAATGCGTTGTTGCATTATAATCACGAACTAAACTGTCTAGATTGCTTAGCCAGTTTTTGGTTTTTAGAAAATACTTTATCCAGAAATATGTATTTATCCTGTTTCAAACTTTTACTGAATAGATATAGATGACTGAAACTAAGTCCATCAGTATTAAAAATTAAATTCAATACTAGATTCGATTCTCCACATCCTGATGTGCCTACAATTAATGCTCTAACATTGCTAGGAAATAAACTTCCATGTTTATTTTTATTTTCCTGTTCAGTGGAACAAGAACTAATAACCAATTTATCAAAGTCGACAATAGCTAATCCATTTTCATTGATTTTCTATGTTGTTAGTATGAAGACTTCCTTACTACTGTTCAATCAATTATATGTGTACATACTTAATCAGACTTATTGATTTTCTATGTTGTTAGTATGAAGACTTCCTTACTACTGTTCATTCAATTATATGTGTACATACTTAATCAGACTAAACCGGCTTCATATATTATTCTAACTTACACATACCTTTACAACTAGAGTAGCTTGGTTTAATTCAATAAATCAACATAGAATGAGAAACATTATACAGCATTTATTTTTGATAATTCTTTACATAATTCAAGTATATAGTTTACATTCATTAAATATGGTATGCAATAATAAAAAATTTGTACAATATCGTCTTTATTTTTCAAACTTTTGTCAATAGTTATAATAATTTTGCATTTATTTATTCGTAACTTACAACTAATACATTTATTCCTTAAACCTCTACAAGTATTACTATTATTATTATTACAATTAATTTCCACATTCAAAGCTTTTAGTATTTAATAGTATTAACGAGCAATTAACGAGTTCATCATAACTCCTGTAAAAAAGCTAAAGTTATAGTTTGTACAACATTGCTGATTCGCCACACATTTTCATAATTTCAAATGTAAATCTTACACTATCAATGTTTTTATCTGTTAACCTATCATCAATGAAATAATACATTTGAATATTCAACCAACCTGATGAATTACAATAGCAAAATTCAGGAATTTCCTTTAATTCACATCTTCAATGTCTATAAACTATATTCTCATTTATAATATAACATACGCTTATATGTTCTGACTTCTGTTCTTCACTTTTACCAGGTTTTATAAATGTTAAATATTCCTCAAACGTTAGTCCTTCTTTTCCAAAATTATTCAATTCTAATATTGTTTTGTCAATAAGTTCGAAATAACAACATCTATATTTTTCATCGATTTTATTCGAAAAATAGTTCTTATCAAATGAAATTGAATCCATTTCCAATCTGAAATTAAACATAATATGCTATCAATCTTGTTCTAGCCCACTCTCATCTGAACAAATAGATAAAGAATTCCAGATAAGTTCATTTAATTGTTCTTTTTTTGAATGTTTTTTTTTCTGTTATACATTTTTTAATTTCATTGATAGACTCTTTAAGATGTGCACAATCACATCTCCATGGATCGGGGCAATCTTTTTCCCTGTAAGCATCATATGATGTACCATATAAATCACAAACTGAAATATGATTATAGTTATCACTATGCCAAACTCCTAATTTTCCATAGTCTCTCACAAATGTTAGATATTTCATATTTGTCCATCCTTTTTCTGCTAACTGGTCCAATAATTGCTGATGCGTCTCCAATAGTTCAGTTAGTTCACAACGATAACTTTGTATTCTCGCCATTTTTTCTAAAGAAACAGAATCATATTTACGTAATTCATTAAAATGTCTATTTATAATATATACTGAGCTTATATATCATCAAATGATTCCGTTCGACAGCTCATATCTGAAAACATATAAACTATAAGTTGGAATGATCAGCGTATATAATCAATTGTGAAATATTCACTTAGCTAGTAATTGACTCTTATCTATCCAAGACGGTTCACTAAAACCGAGCCACTTTACAAGATAACGCTTTCCAACTTTCTCTAATATTCTCTCTACAAGATAAACTTGCATTTCATCTAAAGTTAACTCTGATTTCTTCAATTCTTGTTCATAAAATTTACACAGAACCTTCTTGTGACAATATAATGCTTGTGAAAATCTGTGCTTTGGATGATTGTGAGCCAATGGATAAGAGACGCTTTTTTCTAAAAAAGGATATATGTGGAGCATTCAACTTATATTTAAGAGCCAAATTCTCTAATATGGTGTCAGCTAAACATGGAGTCAAAGCAAAGCTGGCTTACCTATTGGGCAGTGGAAGTGATATGTCTCAAAAGATTCTACAAGTGCTTGGTAAAGATGATTACAACGAGGTGAAACAAAAATACCAGGAACCAGTGGGGATACCTTACAAAGTGGAGCTTGCAGATGTCCCAATTGCTACATTGATAGGAGAACTACCGAGATTATTGGAGCAGGTGAGGAAGGAGCACTTCTATCTACCAGGCTTGGACATAACACAGGACTTTGCTGGAATATTCAACAAGAATGGAATGTGTGACTTTCTAACTACAAATCATTGTTTCTGTTTCCAAGGAGAATATAAAGAAGACTATAATGTGATAGTAGATAACAATAAAACTTTGGGATCGATTGATTGGCTTGGGTAATAGTAATGTGAGGGTAAAAATTTATAATAAGTTTGTATGTCCAAATCACAAGCCCTGGTGTAATAAGCAGTTAGGTACCATATTGTAGACTTTATTGCCTGTCCAGATGCAAGATTACAGGAAACCTTTACCTCTGATGCAGCTAAAATGCATGTATTACACGTTTGGAAGCTACAATCTATAACTATAGTTTAACAAATAGAGACAATAGCAAAGTCTTTGACCTATTCAAGATAGCTTGTCACTCTTGAATGATAGTAGAAATTATTTCCAAAATGCCCCAATTTATTCTCTGTCCTCGGCTAAAATGTGGAGAAAACTGACAGATAAATTAAAAAATAGTTGTTGTTTGGTCTATAATGATCTTCTACAGTATGTTTACTGGGGAAATAGCAATACCAAGAAATTGTGGAGTACAAGTAAAGCTCCCACTGAGCCCAACATAGAAATAAAATAATTTCTTATGTTTTTTCTGCATTCAGTTTCAATTTACTACCTATAAATTATGTAGAGATTTTTGAGGATCCATCAAACAAAAATAATATCAGTTTCTCACAAAAGTGCTATATTAAGAGTGGTGAGACATATTTCTCCAAGTCAACCACAGTTTTCTCTACCATATCCAAAGTTGTTGACCTAGATGAGTTGGGGCTTGTAGCAACAGGTAACATGATACCACAAGTCTTAACAAAACGAGCAAACATAACTTGTAAGCTTCTCACATACCCTGTTAAAGAGATACAGCCCTCGTCTGCTATCAGCCAAGAAGCGTAAGCTAGAACTGGATGAAATTGATCTAAAACGGAGGAAAACTGAGTTTTTTGAAATCACACAGTCATTTAGGGCACAGCATAAGCAGCTAGAAGAATTTGAGGAAGAAATAGAAAATTTGAGAGAGGAACTTGAACCATATTTCCATTCACATTGGCGAAATTTTGATCTAAGTGGAGTGTACAATGTGACTGCATTTACTGTAAATAATAAAGGAAAATTTGCATATGTAGGTGTTTTAGGAGAAAAGGAAGGTTCGAAAAATGTTTACTTTGTGAAGGGTGCCATAAAAATGTTTTTATTAATGCATACAATGCAAGAGAAGACCTTAAGAAAGAGGGTTATTTTGTAATCCCTTACACTGACAAGAAAGGAATTATTTGTCTACCAGGGAAGAGAAAATTGTGTAATTACAGTCAATGGTATGACAAGCTATAATGGTCATACATTCCTAGAATAGAATCACTTAAGTTTCTGTCAGATGTATGGAAAAACTTGGAAGACACTCCCTCCACACAAAAAGAAGTGGAGCAGTATAATAACATCACAATGCTGGAAATTAAAGGGAAAGTAAAAGTAGGACAGTGTAAAAGATTAGAAGAGTTACCACAAGGTATAGAGTTAGTCATTATTGCAATAAAAGAAGTGTACAATAGAAACAATACTCGGTATATTCTACAGTTTGAAAATCTGGAAGAATTGTATGTGTCAAACTATTGGTTAGAGGAGGAATTTGAGAGCTCTAACATTGATTTGAATTATAAAATTAGAATCAAGCTAGATGTTTTCAAATATACCCCAGTAGGAATAAGGAAAGAGTTACTTTCTGTATTTGATTGTCCATAGATATGGTTTGATGTATGTATAATAATTTAAAAATAAAGAAAATTATTGTGACATTGACTGTTGACATTTACCTCTCCCCCTTCTCCGCATTCCTCTCTCATTTTTTCTTTCCTGCTAAACGAGTAGAGGAGGAGGAGGACAAAGCAGGAGAACAAAGGACAATTTTTGTCCTTGGAGAAGAGGAAAATTGTCCTCGAGGGCAATTTTTGTCCTCGGAGGACAATTTTTGTCCTCGGAGGACAATTTTTGTCCTCGGAGAAGAGGAAAATTGTCCTCGGAGGACAGTTTTTGTCCTCGGAGAGGAAGATTTTTGTCCTCGAAGGATAAAATTAAAGTAAAAATGAACTTACATGTGTTGATTTGACGAAATGACAGCTATCTCCTCGCCTATGCTTCTCTCAGCTCAGGTAGCTCTTCGACTGTGGTTGTCTCAGCTCAGGTATCGTCTCAGCTTGGCTAGCTCCTCGGCTATGCTTCTCTTGATGCAGGTATGTTTCCCTCACAAGAGCACAACTGCTTATGAGGTTCGGAACTCAAGTTGAGAGGTGAGAAGATGCTGTGAAAACAATGAAATATTTAATAACTGAACTGAAATCAATCGAGAATGCTTGAGTGAGGCTCTATGTTGAAATGCTGTGAAATATTCAATAATATTAGAAATCATTCGAGAATGCTATTCAAAAAATGATTGAGTGAGCCTCTATCTTGAAATGTTGTGAAATTTTTAATAATATTAGAAATCATTCGAGAATGCTATTCAAAAAATGTTTAAGTGAGTTGACATGGAGGAGAATTTTTTTTTTCAGCTTCTAGCAGGTGTTTTCACCCTCTCATGCTGAGTTCTTGATGAGATTTTTTTTTCTGTCTTCTAACACACATGTACAAGGATGCTATTTGAAAAATGATCGAGTGTCGGTTTTTTGTAATAGGAGAGAGAATAATTACAAACCGATAACGATGTGGGAGCATGTGTTGTAGGGGGGAAATTTGAATTTTTTTCACCTTGTGGCACGCTTCGCTCTCGCTCGCTCGAGGCTGGAACAGAGAGAGAAACGTATGCTATATAAAACAGAAGTGATGAGAGGAAAGTTTTCATTTACATCTGAGCCAGCTTCACGATGAGTTCTCCATCATACATCCTGGCAGATAGCCTGCCACAGCGTGTGCTCAACTATTGGCAGCGCAAAGCTGCTGAGTCGTGTGCTGCTTCTTCTGCTGCTGCTGCTGCTGCTGCTGCTGCTGCACCTGCTCCACTGGATCCAGCATCACCAGGTGGGGAGATCATCGTCGGGGACAGCCCTATTCAGCGCTTGGCTCCAGCACCTACCTGGGCACCGCGGCGAGCGGTGCTAACAGCAGTGACCAACAAGCAGAAGCAGCCCAAGCGGAAGTTGGTGTTTGAGGACGAGCCTGATGTTAGCGAGGATAACGAGGAGTCAATCTACTCACAAACAAAGGTTAGTTTCAACAAATATTATTAACTTGTGTATGCACAGTTTTTTTCCGTGATTGATTGTTAAAAAATCTGTGCACATACAAGTCTTTGATTATTTGATACGAATATTATTTGAAATGATTAGAATGCAAGGGAATATTATTTGAATTATGAGATATTATTGTTTACAGTACTCGATCATGCATAAATTATTCGTTACCAATATTATTTGAACTGATTAGAATGCAAAGGAAATATTATTTGAAGTACTTGATCATGCAACAATGTTAGCAATATTTCCTTGAAGTGATTAGAATGCAAAGGAAATATTATTTGAACTGCTTAGAAATGGAATTATGAGATATTATTGTTTAAAGTACTCGATCATGCATAAATTATTTGATACAATATTATTTGGAGTGATTAGAAATTGAATTATTGTTTAAAGTAACCGATCATCCAACAATGTTACCAATATTTCCTTGAAGTGATTAGAATGCTAAGGAAATATTATTTGAACTGCTTAGAAATGGAATTATTGTTTAAAGTACTCGATCATGCATAAATTATTTGATACAATATTATTTGAAGTGATTAGAAATTGAATTACTTTTAAAGTAACCGATCATCCAAAAATGTTACCAATATTTCCTTGAAGTGATTAGAATGCTAAGGAAATATTATTTGGAGTGATTAGAAATTATTGTTTAAAGTATTCAATCATGCAACAATGTTATCAATATTATTTCAATAACTGATATTACTCACTTTATGCAGAGAATGTCAATTCGATGATGACAACTCGATGATAATCAGATGTAGAGATCAATAATCTATCGATCTCTAGTATGATCTGAAACAAATAAGACACTAATCAAATATTTTTCAACAGAAACGAGCTGGAATGGAGCATGACTCCTCACTTGCCCCGCTAATGAAGGAGGTGGAGGGCGCGGGAGAGTTGAACTTTGTGCAACTAATCAACAATCCACACCCAAAACCATGGATCCCACTGAGGGAGTTGAAGGAGCGCACTCCCTACCCCATCATCGGAGCTCGAGAGGACACAAACCAGCACGGTCGGCATGTAATTTAAAAAATAAGGAATGCAGGAAGCAAATGTGAGGTGTATCTACCTCAAAGATTTGCTTCCTGCATTGACGCGGGGAAGATTGAACATTTTAATAAAACTTTGTGTTTAAAATTATGTGTTGCTAGTAACACATAAGTCGGCAAATTGGTCAGATATAAAAATTGTTGAGCAATAACAATTTTTATATCTGTATACAATTCGTCGACCTATGTGTTACGGATTGTATAGATGAATGTATGAATAGATGAATGTATGAATAAATTGTAATATTGTTTCTATAAAAATTGTTTTCAATTCTTACCTGTTCACAATGAATAGTAGAAACACACAGAAGAAGAAATGCTGGTTCAGCTGCTCTGTTGTGAATGATATTTGAATAAGGTGAGCGCACCTTTTATAGTTTGTTGCGAGCATGCTCAGTAGTCTTTACCAGTCATATTATCTGATATGATAAACCATATGTTTTCGTTGTCATTGATTTATTCATAAATATCAAATGTTGTTGATCTGTTACTAGTAGAAAGTCATGTTCATTTTTATTTGATTAAAGCTCTACAAATAAAGAGTTTACTTATTTCAATTTGATCAAATAAAAATGCCGACAAAGAAAAAGACAAAAACGATTGAAAACCGTAACTACGAAGAAGATAAGATGGAATCACATATTGACAAGTCTCCCAAGCCAAAGGAATTATCTATTGACCCAGATTCGCCTACGGCAGAGAGAGAGTGGAAACATTGGAAAAAGACGTTCGAAAATTTCTTAGAAGGAATGACAACCAAAGACAAAATGAAAATATTGGTAAACTTGTTATCACCTGCTTTATACAAAATTGTGGAAAGCTATACTTCATATGAAGAAACCATATCCATGTTGGAAGATATGTTCGTTAAACCGAAGAACGAAATTTATGCACGATACTGCCTTGCTAATGCAAAACAACAAATAGGTGAGTCCATTGATCACTACTATCCTGAACTAAAAAGATTAAGCTTATCATGTAACTTCACTAGAGTGTCAGCCGAAGAAAACAAAAACGAGCATATTAGAGATGCTCTTGTTTCAGGGTTATGTTCTATTGAAATTAAAGAGAAACTTTTTCAACAAGGAGATTTGAGTCTACAAGAAACCGTTTCCCAAGCACATGTTCTTGAATCCGCAAAAACATATGCCGACTCCTTTAAAAGTACTTGTTATACAAACTCTGTTGAAGAAAATAAAAACATAAGCTTGAGTGAATCTTTCTCAGATGTTAATGCTGTAACCCAAAATCGACAGGCAATTGTAGAGAAATCCGTTCAATGCCAACGTTGCGGATATAAAAAACACTCAAATTCTCAAGAATGTCCTGCAATAGGAAAGACTTGTCATAAATGTTCCCGAATTGGACACTTTTCCCATGTGTGTAAAAGTAAAACGCTCAAAGAAAAACTAACTACGTAAACTATTACTGCAGCTGGTATAGCCAGTAATCTTTCTAAAGCCACAATTATTGTTTCAGTGAATGGAATAAATACACCAGCTCTTATTGATACCGGAAGTGTTGCCAGTTTTATTGATGAAAAATTTGCAAAAACAAATAAATCTAAAACTGCATCAGATTCTTGTTTTATAAGATTTGCATCTGTTCAACATAACACCGCTACAAAAGCATGTGTTAATAGCAATATTGTGTACTAAGAGAATGAATACAACAATATTAAACTCTTGGTATTAAAAGAATGCAGTTGCAATGTGATACTTGGTCACGATTTTTTGATGAATCACTCTACAATAAGTTTAGCATTCAATGGTAATAAACAGCCTCTTGTAATAGATAATAATTCTACAACCACACCACCCTTGAAAGATTGCCTCTTGGTGGAGGCCATGATAAAACCATGTTCCCTTTCCAATGACTTGACTCCCGATTGCCACCCAATAACTACCCGATCCAGAAGACACCCACAAGATGACTATGAATTCATGAGGAATGAGGTCAATCGCCTCCTTACAGAAGGAATAATTGAGGGAAGCCAGTCCAGTTGGCGTGCCCAGCCTTTCATTGTAACCAATGGACAGAAGAAACGAATGGCCATAGACTATTCACAGACTATTAATAAATTCACAAATTTAGACGCATACCCTCTCCCATTGATCGAAGATCTTGTAAACACAATTGCCAAGTACAACTTTTTTAGTACTGTAGATTTCAAGTCAGCTTACCATCAAATACCGATTCTTGAGAATGAACGACATTACACTGCCTTTGAAGTAGGCCGAAAACTTTATCAGTTCAAACGAATACCATTCGGAGTAACCAATGAAGTAGCTGCCTTCCAACGTACAATAAACGGAGTCATAGAAAGAGAGAATTTGAACGACTGCTTTGCCTATTTGGATGATGTTGTCATTTGCGGTTCAGATCAAGAAGAACATGACAGAAATCTTAAGGAATTTCAACAAGTAATTGAATTGTATGGCTTGACTATAAATGAAGAAAAATATAAATTTTCAAAAAAATCATTGAAGTTCCTTGGGTATGAGATAAAACATGGAGAAATTAAACCTGACCCAGAACGCCTTGCACCACTCATGAAATTTCCACCCCCAAGAAATGCTAAAGAAATGAAACGACTCATGGGATTACTGGCTCATTACTCCCGATGGATTGAAAACTTTTCTCAAAAGATTCACCCCCTTGTCCACATACAGAAATTCCCTCTATCTCAAGATCAGATGGAAACTTTGGAATTGTTGAAAAATGAAATTGCTACTGCGGTACTGCTCTTTGTTGATGAAAATGTACCATTCATAATTGAGACAGATGCATCAGATTTTGCAATTGGTGCAACATTAACACAAAATTCTCGACCAGTAGCCTTTTTCTCACGAACTTTGTCCCAAAGTGAAACCAGGCATCCAGCTGTTAAGAAAGAAGCCTATGCCATTGTGGAGTCTATAAGAAAATGGAGATACTATTTACTACGAAAACAATTCACTTTGATCACTGACCAAAAATCAGTCACATTCATGTTTGGCACTCAACACAATAGAAAAATAAAAAATGAAAAGATACAAAGGTGGCGCCTAGAATTATCTGAATACAAATTCAACATAGTCTACAGACCTGGAAAAGAAAATGCACCAGCTGATGCACTCTCTCGTATATGTATTACAGCTGGTTGTTCAACATTGAACTCAGCTTTGGCAAAATACCATGATGAACTTTGTCACCCTGGTGTAACTTGTTTCTACCACTGGCCTAGAATGAAAAATCTCCCCTATATTGTAGATGATGTAAGGAAAATTTGCTCCAATTGTGCAATTTGCTCTGAAATAAAACCACAGTATATGAAGACAAAAGGAAATCTCATAAAGGCAACAAAACCTTTTGAACAAATTAATATGGACTTCAAAGGACCCGTACAATCAAAAACAAGAAATAAATACCTACTGGTGATGGTTGATGAGTACTAAAGATTCCCTTTTGTATTTCCTTGTCCAGACATGACTGCGAGAACAGTCATAAATTGCCTGGTCTCATTAATATCAATGTTTGGCCTTCCAAGCCATATTCACACAGACAGAGGAACATCCTTCATGTCAACTGAGTTGAAGAGCTTTCTTGGCTCAAAAGGGATAGCAAGTAGTAGATCAACGCCTTACAATCCGAGAGGGAATGGTCAAGTAGAGCAATATAATGGAATTATAATGGAAAGCAATAACACTAGCTCTAAGATCACGAGGACTTGATTCAAATCGATGGGAGGAAGTGTTGCCTGATGCACTTCACTCTATTCGATCTCTTTTGTATACTACAAAAAAATTTCACCCCTCATGAACAAAATGTTCCTACACATGAGATCCTCAACAAATGGACAGTCACTACCATCTTGGCTAATGAGCCCAGGACCAGTTTGGCTGAAGAAAATGAACCGAAATTCAAAGCAAGATTCATCAGTAGAAGAAGTTGAATTGATTGAGGCAAACCCAGAGTATGCTCACATTCATTGCCGTGATGGACAAGAGTCCACTGTGTTGCTCCGTCATCTTGCTAAGATAACACGAAAATCTAGCCGGGTAGAATGATATGATAAACCATATGTTTTTGTTGTCATTGATTCATTCATAAATATCAAATGTTGTTGATCCGTTACTAGTAGAAAGTCATGTTCAATTTTATTTGATTAAAGCTCTACAAATGAAGAGTTTACTTATTTCAAACACATAAGTTGGCAAATTGGTTGGATATAAAAATTGTTAAGCAATAACAATTTTTATATCTGTATACAATTCGCCGACCTATGTGCTACGAATTGTATAGATGAATGTATGAATAGATGAATGTATGAATGAATTGTAATATTGTTTCTATAAAAATTGTTTTCAATTATTACCTGTTCACAATGAATAGTAGAAACACACAGAAGAAGAAATGCTGGTTCAGCTGCTCTGTTGTGAATGATATTCAAATAAGGTGAGCGCACCTTTTATAGTTTGTTGCGAGCATGCTCAGTAGTCTTTACCGCTACACAGACACACAGCCGTACACCCAAGCGGTGCTGGCTTCGCTGACTCGCTTGCTCCCTCCCACATCAGTTTTGGCACGTGTTCCTGCAGATGTGGGTGGGCTCCCCCTTTTCAAATTGACTTCACGTTTTCAGATTTGAAATAATATTCTCATCATTCGAGCAATGTATCATAGCATGTGAATTCATTTCCAACTCGATTGAAAATTAAACCAATTCAATTATCTTTTGATTAAGTTGGTGTAATGATTAATTAACCTCAGTTAATGTTCAACCATTGAGTTGAAAGGTAAGAAAATGGTATGTAGGAGAAAGCAGAGTTCGAGGAAACGAGGTAAAGGAATCTTGAGTTCAGCGGCAAAACTTTTTAAAGGTGTGTCAGGTTTGGCAGGTAATGTGACATCAACTATTTTAAATAAGGTAATTGATAACCTCCAGGAAGAAATTTACCTCCCGGGGGGCTACAAGTGGTGTGGCCCGGGCACAAAGATTAATGAAAGGTTAAAGAGGGGTGATCAAGGTATAAATTCATTGGATAGAGCCTGTAAGGTACATGATATAGCGTATACGCAAAATAGCGATAATAAAACTCGAGCAGTAGCTGACAGAGCTCTAGCAAACGCTGCATGGGACATTTTCAAGAATCCTCAAACACCTCCTGCCGAGAAAGCACTTAGCTATCTTGATACAAACGTCATGAAAGCTAAAGCATCATTTGGTGGGTCTTTGAGAAAGAAGGAGAAGAAGAATGAGAGGAGAAGTTATAGTAATGATACTAGATGCAAAGCTATAGCTCAGTTGAAAAAGCATATTGCAGGAAAAGAGTATTTTTTGAAGCCTTTTCCTAGTATTAGTGGAGGGAGAGTTTTAATTCCACCCCTACCCCCATCATCATATGGAGTGAGTTTATTCCCTCAAAAACAAGTTAAGAATTGTAGAACAAAAAAGAAGAGTAGGAAGAAGACAAAGAAGAAGGCATGAATATTGAAGGAGAATTGAGTAATTATGATTTGATTGATTGGTCGAAATTATTACAGATTCAGCTAAGAGGTATATATATGCTAGATGCATTACCCAAAAAAATTCTAAAAAACGAGAATGCCATTGTGAATTTAGCAAGGGAAAGCGAGGATGGCACACATTGGGTAGCATATAAGAAAGTTGGCTCTAATGTTTGGTATTTTGATCCAATTGAAAATTTACAACCGCCATACAAATTGGACAAATATTGGAAAAAAGAAAATGGAGTAAATATATTTCATAATGTAGAGCATATGCAACCATTAAATAGCAATTTTTGTGGTCATCTTACATTATTGTTTCTTGCAAATCAGTTGTAATTAAGTGTTTGTGCTGAACGCACACATACACACACACACACACACACACACACACACACACACACACACACACACACAAGATGGTTGTTATTACATTACGAACTAACACAAGTAACCTCTATGAACATTTACAAGAAATTATAGAATTGGATAAAAATCGTGAATGGGAAATTGGATTAATTAATTTTTGTAGTTACAATAGTATTGCAAACATTAACAAAGGAACAAATTCCAGCTTCAAATATGGCGATAGATTAATCGAGTTGGATACTGGTGCATATGAAGTTGAGGATATTATAAAATCTTTAAAGAATAAATTGAATATTGATGGGAAGAAGAATAAACTTATTATATGTGCAAACACAAATACTATGAAGATTGAAATTCATTCTGATGAACCCATTGATTTAACACGTTCTGATTCGATTGCTAAGATACTTGGTTTTGATAATGTTGTTTTGCAGGCAAATAGATGGCATTATTCCAAACATTTGGTTAACATAACAAGCGTTGACAGTATTGTAGTTGAGTGTAATTTAGCATGTGGCAGTTACTCTGACGGAAAACAAAAACATATAATCTACGAATTTTTACCAAAGGTTCCTAGCGGCTATTTAATAAACGAAGTACCATCACCGATTATTTATGTACCTTTGAATACGCATCGAATTCAAACTATTAATGTAAAGGTAACGGACCAGAATGGTTCGTTTATTGATTTCCGTGGAGATACAATTACAATTAGGTTGCACATACATGAAGAGTAATGGGTTATCTTATTTTCAACCCATTTCCGAATACGTGCATGCACAATCAAGTCATTAGAGAAAGGAACGTGATAGCGTCAACACCTAAAAACAAACGTGCACTGTCGGGTAAAAGCGCGAGAATATTAGAAAAGTTGGGTTTTATAGTTGATTGGCGAAATGTCAGGAGGAGCCGCAATTAGTGAAATTCTGGATGTGGAGACAGACCTTCAGTTTTATAATGATATTACTAAATTCCAATTTCACACTCATACAGTTTATTTGGGACAGGAAATAAAAAACTCTGACGAGGCACATATTGGCATAAATTCTTTAGATGTCTATTCTTTACCTTGTAAATCATTCATATTGATTGAGGGAACAGTTAACTGTACAAAACCGGGAACAGACCCAGCCGATGCACCAGTTGCAGCAGACTATAAATTAAGCAGTAACGTAATCGGTAACCTTTTTGATGAAATACGATATGAATTAGCAGGTCAGCAAATTTCTAAATCAAGATTGATTGGATTAACATCCACAATCAAAGCTATTCTAGTGAAGAATACTCTCGATAAAAACACATATCACTTGGCTGGTTTTGACAGAGCAGGATATGAGCTAACGGATAATAAATTCACTTTCTGTGTACCGCTGGAATTAATCCTCCCGTTTTTTGAAGATTTTCAAAGAATAATTTCAAATTTGAAACAGGAACTCGTCTTATTGAGGTCACCGACAGACCTAAATTGTGTTGAGTCTACAAGTGGAACAAGCGTTAGTGTGAAAATTACAAAACTGCAATGGAGAATGCCCTACATAACTTTAGAAGATCATGTAAGACTGAAATTTTTGAGACTGCTCAATGCTGACTGTGGCGATGACTGCTCGATGATGATCACTGAAATTAGGTTTCCGTCATTGGGAAATTTGTGAATTACCAAATTTGCAAAATTCACTCAACCATTATTGGGCAGTTCATACCACATCGAGTTTTGATAGTCCAAAATACGTTATAATTGCATTTCAAACTGATCGTAAGAATAAAATTAAAAAATCAATATCTAATTTCGATAGCTGTGGTATTTACAATGTTAAAGTATATTTGAACAGCGAGTATTATCCATATGAAAATCTGCTAGGTAAGAAGGAGGTATTATACCGCATGTTCCTGGATTTCGCCCCCTTGTATTATGATCATTCAATCAATAGCAAACTCGGAACAGAAATTGACTTTAAAACGTTTTGTGAATCAACACCACTGATTGTTGTAGATTGTTCACATCAACCAAGTCATTTGAAATCATCGACAGATGTTCGTATTGAGATGGGATTTGATAGTGCAGTACCTGCAAATACTTCCGCGTATTGCGTTTCAATTAGCGATTGTGTGATGGAGTACACACCTCTAACGAGCATGGTGAAAGAAGTTCAGTAATTTTATTGATAGAGCACACCGCCTATATAAGGTGTGCATTCTACTCAATTTAGTTCATTATCAGTTTCACCTTTGAACAGACAACATGTCCTATTATTTGTGTTCTGATATTTTGGACAAGCCACAAACTCGCTCTATTGGTATTCAGTGCGATCTTGATAGTTTCTATTATGAAGCAAGTACACCGAAGCCGCTGCAGGTGGAGGAGGAGAAACGAGGAGAGGAGGGGAGGGAGAAAGACGAAGGATTCAACGAGCCCGCTGAAGATAAAGAAGTGGACAAGGAAGCGAGTGCGAAAATTGCTATGGTTGATCTTCACTGGTTTAAACAAGATTGTAATCAAATTATTGTGAAAGAACTTGCCATAATTGATCAGTTTAATAATTATATTGTGTTACATCTCAAATCACCATTTGCGAAGACAGAATTGAGTGCAAAATTGTATAATGATGTAACATGGTTAGAACGTCACTATCATAAAAAAAAATGGGAAGATGGAGATTTAGAATACAGTAACTCATTAATATGTGATTACCTTGCAGGTTATAAGAAAATTTTCACAAAAGGAACTGAGAAAGCAAAGTTTTTAAGAAGATTACATACTAATGTTCAATGTATACCAGAGGATTTTCCAAAACCTGATTTCAGCTTTTTCACTAGTTCATGGTGTTATGCTGTGTGTAACATTCATAAAAATAGACCACATTCTCGCTGTGCTTTATTCTCTGCGCAACATTATAATTCTTTGTTGTTTAAAAATATGTATCAAACAAATAATTTCTTGTGTGAGAACAATCGAATGCAAAGTATGAAAATGGCGCTGATGTACACGAATTCACAGAAAAGAAACTTTGCTTGTTATGGATTCTTCTACAACGGAAAGGATTTACAGTGTGTTAATTGAATTCAGTATCCCTAGCTTCAAACATATATAATTATGAATTGAAAAATCCAATTAATCTCAGAAGAGTTTTCTTCTTACTTTTCTTGCATCTTACGTTTCTATTTAGTTGTTTTTATAAATTCTCCATTGACTGACAACTATTTTTATCTAACTTTCTCATTTGTAGGTAGGATTGTACCTTTATGATTCAAGTTGAATCCAAAATTGAATATGTTCAACATCTGCAGAGCATGAAGATGGGTCTACAATGGTATAGTGATATAAGTCTCTGTTCTTGTAAACTTGACTTACCTTTAATATAATAAAGAAAAGAACTGGCTTGAAGCCGTGGGGATAGAAAATTCACGAATGACGCATCATCACGTCTGAACTACTAAAGTGATCAACTTGAAATTCTGAAAATAGATTCTTGATTTACTGAGGATCATAATAGGCTATTTTAAATTCTACAAGATTTCAGTATGTAAAGTTTTCAGTTTATCAAGTTTTTAATCAGACCCTTGTGGAGCACGGGTTATCTGCTAGTAATAAATAATTATTATTGTTTAAAATCATCATAATCTGTTATAAATAAATAAATCACCTGTCCCTCCTGCCCGTTCTTGGAAGGTTGGAATCACGTGTGCTTGGTTGCGTCATCTGGTTGCTCGGTGATGGTTGTGGTTGTGCTGGTTGCCTGCTGACTGCGCACACGCATACGGTCACCTCCGCGGTAGCGACCTCTCACTGCAACAACAGTGAGAGTTGGAATACACTTCCTGTTTCTATCAGGTCTATCGAGAGCCGAGCGAGCTTCAACCTGACTTTAAAAAAACATATTTTGGAACAAATGACTGAAACTGTCCGGCCCTAGAACGAACGATCACATGACAACCATCCCTCACCCATTCCACCACTATAAACCTTTAAACCATGTTATAGAACGAATTATATATATATATATATATATATATATATATATATATATATAATATATATATATTATATATATTATATATATATATATTATATATATTATATAAACTCATGTTATTTCAATTATCCACTGCATACTGCTGTATATTACTGAAATTTGATAACCCTGATCTACTTTCAGCCTTCTTCATTTTATTAATCAATTATTTGATCTTATCTACCTATATAATTATTTTACTTTATCAATTTTCTGTTGTTTTTTTTTCTCTCCAATATTCATATTGATTAAAACTTTTACAATATTTCCATTAATAAATAAATCCTTAGTTTAAATAACGAAATTAACGTTATGGTAGAGAGTTAGTGGGGAGGATATTTTTAATATTCTTCCCAAAGAATGGACATTGATGTGTCCAAAGCTCCGCCAATTTATGTAGATGCATAACAATATGATTATTATCTATAGTTATTATATTACAAATTGCTTTTTCATATAATATACAGTTCAATAGTAATTTCTCAGTCTATATTATGTAAATTCATCTATAACTTTGCTGTATTGTAAGCTATTGTATACAAGTGTATGAACCAGTATATATTGTAATCTACATAAATAAAGTACTCAATCAATCAATCAATCAATCAACAACACCAAACTCAAACTGTCACCATTTCAACACAATCAACAATCAAAATTAAATCAAAACACAACCAAACAGACAAACTGTCAGCATTTGAACCCAATCAATCATCAATCTGAATTCACCTGTAGAATTTTAGTCCTTAGTTTTAAAGTGAAAATTGGATTTGAAAGTGAAAAACTGAAACTATTTTTGAGTCAGTCAGTGAGAAAATTTGTTCTTATACACTTTCAGTGTTATTCATTTGTTGCTGAAAAACGACGGAGGGGTCGGTGAGTTTTATCATAGTGGAAAGATAGCAATTGAAGCTTTCTTCCATTCTTATCGTCTGTTATGCTATCTTTTTTCTATGGTTTTATTGTCTAACGAACTTGATCTGTAAAAAGGGTCGGAGGAAGTGTTTGAAATAAGATTCCTAGTTTGGGTCAGGTGTGACCCACCATGCAGTTAAGGGAATCAGAGCGTTATTACCAAACAATCTGAATCTACTACCAGGCAAAGAGAGCTGCCTGTTGGAGATGCTCATTGCGTATCTTTCCATGAGCAACAGATGCTCTTTTGTATCTTCTCGGCAGAAGCATCCGAAAATAAGGAGCAGCTTTTTGGACGTCCTTTTAGAGTGAGGTCCACATTATAATGGAAGTGTTTGATCAATAATGGTATTGCTATACTTATCTATCATTCAACAAAGCGGATAGCGCTATCTCTTTCTCGCTCTGCTCTGTTGCCAGATCGTCTTTTAACATTGTAGAATTGATAATCAAATTGACAAAATAGTTTATCTCAATTATGAAAATTCATTATTAAATTATCGATAAATATAATTTCTTTTTAATAAAATTATAATTGATTATTTTTAACGAGAATGAACAGTTAATATTACATCAATAAGCCTGTATCAGCTACCGTCTATAAAAGGCATTGACAAGACAGATGATCATCAACGTTGTTCTCCTATCTTTCTCCACTGCCAACAGTTTATCGACTTCTTCACAGAAGCAACAAACTTTGTTTGTAGCTTATAAAAAGCAACGTCTTGCCTCCGATGAGATACAGAAAGGAGCTGAGCTGGAGTTACGTCCTTTTAGCACAACACAATATAAAGGTAGAAGACTGTAAAGGACTGTGAGAAGGAGATGATGAAATGGAGTAAAAGGTGAAGAAGGAGGGAGAAGAGAAAATGTTGCTTTTCTCTTAGCTTGTAATCTCTACTACGTGTTGGTATCACCAAAGAATAATACTGTATCACCACACATGATATAGTATCATCTCAACTTGATACACAACTTCATGATACTACATGATACTACATTTCTGATAAATGATAGAGCGCCAGTAAAGCTTAGCCAGAAAACAGCACTAGTTGCTAATAAAGCTGAGTATTGGTTTAGTGTTAATAGGTTGATCATTAATAGCTGCTAGAGAGAACAAGAATGTCAAGTTTTTAGGCATACACTTGAATTCTAAGCTGAGCTGGGAAACTCATACAATAGAACTCTGTAATAGTATATTTCGCACCTAGGGTCGAAAATGTACGTTTCCGGCTCGAGATCGCGGTTTTCAAGTTCGAGACGAAGTCGAGAGCTTGAAGCGTTCGAGAGCCAGAAAAACATTTTTTCCCGTGTTGCGAACGCTATTTTTTGCCACACCAAAAAAAAAACTTCCCAATATATAAGAAATTGAAACATAAATAAAATTCAAACAGCCTATTTTGATAGTTTGAATCTTGGTTATGACAACTTTCACTGTCAATTAATTTCAATATTACTAATTAATAATTTACAATAGTGACAATATTTTTATACTATTAATATTTCGAATAATTGTTTGAGTTTTTATAGCTCGCGCTTTGCGCCTGGTGCAATATCTCATGGATAGATGGATGAATAGAATTTTCATTACTATTTTGAAATAACCATTTATCGACTTTCATCAATTCTTCCTGTGCTAGATTAAAAACTTCCAGCCAGGAGTTTCCTTCAAATAGTATACACGTATCATCAGCAAAAGCTATTAATCTTCCTCTTATCTTAATTGAACATAGCTCATTTGCATATGTCAAATACAGAATTGGCCCAACATTTTCACACTATTGTTTCTCTATGGTAGAAGCACGCCTATTTTTGTGGCAAAAATTGGTATAGTTGCTATAATTTAAGATGACCTACATAGTAACACAGTCAACTCAATGGTGTGATTGACAGAGCGTCAGGAGAAACCTATGTGCGTTCTGTGGTTCCACGAAAGCAAATCGGTTATTACCGCTCAATGAGGCTCTCGTTTGGAGTATGGCCTTGAAAAATAAGTTGCAAGCAAGAAGTTATGTAATATTGATGAACTAAAGCAAAGAATTGATGCCATAATTCAGGACATCACTCCATAAATAATCGACATTGTATGATGTGGAATTGAATATCGTCTTGATATTTTTTGTGCAACAAAAGGTGCTCACGTAGAAATTTGTTGAACTTGTCATGTGCTATAAGTAAAACTATTCAAAATTGGCTTCTCAATAAATCAATATTCAGGTAAAGTACACTAATTTGTTATTGTTTATTCATCTATGAAATAAGTTTAATAATTTATGCTCACTCTGTATATGCCTGTATATTCTATCTTTGAGTATGTTCGAGTGCTACCAACCTGTCTCCTTGGTGACAGCCTGTGGTGACGGAGGGGGAGGTTGCACAGTGGTACCAACCGGCGTCTCTGCCTCATAGGTTGGCAGCTCTGTGGGCTGCACAGATGGGATGCGCTGTCGTTGTCTTGGTTGTTCCACCACATACTCCTCAAGGTCACTCTCCCTTGTGGTCTGAGGTGCCTGTTGTCCTACACTGGTCTGTAGTGCCTGTTTTGAAAGTAGTCGCTTATTTATATTATGTTAATCTATATTTATTTAAACAGAATTTTAGGAGATAATATTATTGTTTACTTGAGACGTTGATATATATCGTGGTTCACATTAAATAAAAATACCAATAAATTGTCAAAACCAAAGATTTTATTGAATTTAGAAAGACCATTTTCGGTTGAGATTGACAACCGAGACCGGTCTTTCTACTTATAATAAAATCTGTGGTTTTCACGATTTCTTAGTGCCGGTTTGCATAAACGCCGGTTAAATTTCAACCATGATAAATTCCACGAGAACCAATCAGAGAAGCTGTCTTTTTAAAAAAACCTTCTCTGATTCGTTCTTATGAAACTAATCACGGTTAAAATTTAACTGGCTTTGGTGCAACTGGGCCCAAGTCTTTTTATTTAACCTTCCGGCAGTCGCGCTTTTGTGAAAAGTACAACAGTGTCAATTTTTTTGCTGCACAAAACTATTGAATGGGGTGGTGTCAGCGAATGAGCCACCTATGCATTCCAAAACTTTTCCCCCATCACTCCACTGAGTTGCAGTATCAACCGAGCAATGGTTCATCCATTCAGTCGTGACAGTGCATAAGATAGGGAAAGACTGTATAGGGAAAGACTGTGAATGGACCAATAACACAGAATTGATAGCTTTGCTTGATGTACCTTATTGGGCTATGAAATGGTAATCATCCAAATGTTTATAGGCTTGAAATAATCCAAGAAGATAGAAAAAGTAATTTTACAAATAATTAATATGTTTTGACAGTAAACAGAGTACAGAACAATTGGAAAATTGGATGTTGTAAAAAATACAACACAAGTAGTGTAGATTTGAGAGTTCTGCACAAGACCAATAGGTGACGAGGGGCGTGGCTTAAAACCTCGCTCTCTCCCCCCCTACACCCCCCCAGCCCTAGTGTTGGCCATTTTTGCCACGCCCCCAACCAATAGGAAGCAAGGGGGCATGTCCAAAATGGCGAATTCCCCCCCCCTCCACCCACCCAGTCATAGTGTCGGCCATTTTCCCCCCACCAAAGCCCCTCCCCCAACCAATAGGAAGCAAGGAGGTGTGTCCAAAATGGCCGATTTCCCCCACCATCTGCAAAATGGTGGCCTCCCACCAATAGGAAGGCACCCCCACCAATAGACCCCCCACCAATGGGAAGGCTTGTTCCCCTTCTTTGTTGACCAGGAGGTGCACACGCCCCACTAATAGGAAGGCACACACGGCCATTTTGTTCCCCTTCCTTGTTGACCAGCAGGTGCACCTGTCATGCCCACCACCAATAGGAAGGCTTGTTCCCCTTCTTTGTTGACCAGCAGGTGCATATGCCCCACCAATAGAACGGCACACACGGCCATTCTGTTCTCCTTCCTTGTTGAGCAGGTGCACATGCCCCACCAATAGGAAGGCATGTTCCCCTGTCAGGTGCACCAATAGGAAGGCCATTTTGTCCCCCTTCTTTGTTGATCAGCAGCAGGTGCACAACCTGCTTGGGCCAGCAGCAGCAGGCTTGCCAACCAGATATCTCAGATCTTTAAAATCTTCAAAATCTTCAAAATCTTTAAAATCTTTAAATTTTTTAAAATCTTTAAAATCTTTCAAATCTTTAAAATCTTTAAAATCTCAGATATCTCAGATTTCAACCGGGCAAAACTCAAAACTACTACTACTACTACTGTTGTGCAAAACTTGCAACTACTACTACTGGTGCGCCGAACTCGCAACCACTACTACTGGTGCGCAGAACTCGCAACAACTACTACTGGTACGCAAAACTCTCAACTACTACTACTGGTGCGCAAAACTCGCAACTACTACTACTACTAGCTCGCTTTCCCATTATAACTTTGTACGAATTTTCACAGTTAGACAATCCTTTTTTTCCTCCACCACAGGAAGAATGAAAAAAATTACATTTCATACTTTTGTCGAAATATAAGATGTTATTTTCCCCACACTATGCTGTAAAAGGAATGGTGGCGCTTTTTTTAATGTGCTATCCCCATATTTAAAAACATCAATTTAATTTCTATAATAGGTTGTATATAGTGATAATCTATTCTACACACTACTATAGTTATTATTTACAATGTGTTAATCAACATTAGGCCTATTGCACAAATTGGAATAGGTTTTTTTATTTTTTATTTATTTATTTTTTTTTTCAAATATTCCTTTCTTCTTCTAAAAGAACAAGAGGCGATTTACCTTCTCGCTGTATACACTTCAGATAGAGTTTTTGTTTGTTGAAATCATCAGGTGTTTGCACATTCAAAACTTCTCAGGTAAGTAAACTTCACAATAATAGTCACCATTGCTGTCAAGATCGTATAACCTCATGATGATACATTGTCCTTGTTGTGCTCTCACCAATCTAGCGTGTACAACACGGTACCATGAATCATGCACAAGTTCTTTGAGTGAGACTGTCGGATATTCCGTTTTTGAAATATAATTGAAAGATTTCATACTGAAATGTCGATCATTTCCACTGTTACTTCGCTGTTGATATTCCATGATTCTCGTTGCGGTGCGCATGTGACTGAACTAAGCTGTTGTCGGTTGAAGACTGAGCTGAACAGCTGCCGCTTCGCCTGTTGCTCACCCCTTCCATGTTCATCGCTCCACCTGCTACTCATTTACACATTCCTTCCTCTACGCTCTCACTTTCTACTAGCTCCCCTTCTTCCACACTTCCACGTAACGATAACAATCAATACACTCAATCTAAATGGTCCATGATAAGCTAAATAATCACTGATATCACTAACATTCACCGAATTTGAAAATATTGATTTCAATTGTCTAGCAATACTTTTACTATTTTCTTCTTCAGCAGAATGTATTGCTTTTTCACACATTTCATACCATTCAATATACTCATGTAGTTTTATTTCCATGCATACTGGTGCATAAGACCAAGTTTGAGGATTCATTGCTGCTGCTTCTTCACATCTAAATGAGCGGTACAAGAACAGTGAAATTTATTTGTTTCTGCCGTCCCCCTCCACCTTCGCTACATGCTAGACTGCATACTCTTGCTCTATGCGAATTCAAATCAAATCCACAATAAACACATTGAATGTTTTTTCCATCAAAATAGAATCCTTGTAGTGCATAGTTGCGTCTTCGCTGTTTTGTGTATAGATTACAATGCTTCATACTTTCCATTCTATTATTTTCACATGTATAATCGGAATTTTGCAAATTCTTTGCTGCTGCTGCTGCACTATTCTCCTTTCTCTCTGTTTGCTTCTTACTCAACAAGATTGTCAAATAATGATATGTACTAAAAAGTGCACAACAAGCATTGTTCGTTCTGTTATGAATTTTGCATACACTAAAACACCAAGAATCTGTAAACATTGAATAGTCTGGTTTTTCAAACTTCTCCGGCATAGTTTGTACATGGTTGTGTAACCTTTTTAAAAACTGTGATTTTTCTCTTCCCTTTGTATAGATTGTGAAATAATTCTGCAAGTATGATGCTAACAGTTCATCAGAATAAGTCAAATCACCTTGATCCCATTTAATTTTATGATAGTTATGCTCCAACCAACAGACATCACCATACATTTTTATACTCAGTAATTTTTTCGCAAATGGTGATTTAAAGTGTAGAACAATATGGCATAGATTGTGATCGATTATGCCTACCTCTTTAATAATGATAAAGTTATCATCACTTTTGAAAAAATGTAACTCGACTACAGCAAAAGAAGAATCACTTTTCTGTTCATGGCAATTCTTCTCCATTCTCGCCGCCTCCTCCTCTTCTTCTTCTTTATCCATGTCGCATTGTATACCAATTTCTCGAAATTCTGTCGAATTGCTGTTGCTGCTGCTGCCTTCTTCATCCATCTTCTGTTGCCCATCGCCAGCACACATTCTTTGTACAAATGCATCAAATTTTGCTTTTGGCAAT
Organism: Nilaparvata lugens; assembly: GCF_014356525.2. Lineage (NCBI taxonomy): Eukaryota > Metazoa > Arthropoda > Insecta > Hemiptera > Delphacidae > Nilaparvata > Nilaparvata lugens. The sequence goes on along the minus strand of NC_052519.1, from coordinate 8,536,409 downwards.
AATGATGGTGATGGCGGTTGAGGATGGCTACTCATTGCGTAACTGATGTAATTACTGTTCAAACACGCACTTATATATATACCCTCCTCCTCATCCTCTGTTCATAAGACACACTCTTGCGTCAAATTACTGAACTTTGCGAACTAATGCGCTTAATGGTTTATATTCCACTAATGTGTCACTTATTAAAATACAATATGCAGTCGTTAAATTTGGTACATTTTCTGCAAACTCCATTTCCAATCGAATGTCTGTTGACGATGTTAAATGATCAGCTTGATGTGAACAATCAAGTACAACTATTGCACAGCTATCAGTAAAAGTTTTATAATCTACATCGGTACCATGCTCGGTATGAATTCCTAAATTGAAATAGCTGGGTGCAAAATCCGAAAACATTTTGTATTAAAGTTGTTTATTTCCATTTAGTCGATCATACAGTAAATATTCACTATTTTAGAAAAGTTTAACATCATGCAATTTGCACAAATCAAAATTGGACATTGTCTTTGACATTACATTTTTCCTGTTGGTCTGAAATGCTAATATTACAAATCGTGGTGTGTCAGCCTTTGATGCCGTCTTTATCATCCAAACAGTTGAAGTTGAACTGGGTAATTGCGGGTATTCATGAATATCCCATTTTCTGAATGCAATTTTCAATGACCTATCCTGATCGACAATTTTTAGAAATTTCAATCTTTAATGATCATCTACATGTATATAAGGTACTTTCCAAAGCAGTATTGTTATTTCCAAAGACATTGTTGTAGCATTAGAGGATTTAATACAATTAACATCTGTTGCCGATCTCAATAGCACAAGCTCTTGTCTCATATTCAAAATCACGTGTTGAAAATCCTCAAAAAATGGTAGAAGTAATTTTAATGGCACACAAAATGCAAAGCTATTATTACTTAGTGTTAATCCTTCCTTATTGAATCCTGCTAGCTCATATGTATTTTTATCGATTTGCTTTTTCACTAAATATGCTTTTATAGATGAAGTAATACCCACTAGACGACTCTTCCCAACAACTGTACCTGCCAATTCAAATCGTATCTCATCAAACATATGTGCTACTGCATTTGAGTTGAGCGTATATTGTGCATCAACGGGCGGGTCTTCTTTTTCTTTACCCGGCTTTTCACATGTAATGTTTCCTTCAACAATAAGAAAAGATTTTGCAACTAAAGAAATAAGATCGTGTGATGATTTTGAAATGCGAATTTAGGCATTATTATGAAATTTCAAATTACCATATGGAGCATGTGTGTGATAATCAAATTTTGTTATATCTGAATAATAGTGTATATCTTGTTCAACATTTAGTATGTCGCTGATTGCGGCTGCGTGTGTTAATGACATATTTCCAATTTACTTTAAAACCAAGCTTTTCTAAAAACCTTGCTCGATTATGTGTTATCAGTTTCACAGACTGATAAGTACTAAGCGCCGGCGGCTGACAACTAGCAGACCTACTTGCACCTGGCGCTAGGTTATAAATAACGAAACCCATTCTCTCGCTTGCATTGTTCACACACAACTCATGCACCACACATCGTTCTAACACACCTTGCATTCATCTTTCCTCTCTCTTTCTCTATCTCTCTCACTCCTTCTGTCTAATGTGAACTCTTATTGTTATACTATCGCCGCGGGAATCAACTAGTTTACCATTCTGATCAACTATCTGAATTACAATAGATTGAACTCTATGTGTGTTCAATGGAAAATAAATAATTGGATTTGGATTTACATTGTCGTATTATTCCCCTGTAGAATGAGATTTGTACTATCAACCATCAATTTTCTCTTTATTTCACCTATTATAAGATCAATTTCATAGGAACCTGTATCCAAATCAACCAATTTATCACCATACTTAAAAGATGAGTTGACATTTTTTATTATATTCAGTACACTATTGTATGTCCATAAATTAATCAAACCAATTTCATATTCATAGCGTGTATCAAGCTCTAATACAGTGGGTAGTACTTCTATCAAACAGCTACTACTGTTTGATAATGTTATTACAACCATTGTGTGTGTGTGTGTTACCACCTTCTACAACTGACTAAACACATCTGCAAGAAATAAAAGACAAAAATGACCGCATACATTACTATTTAGTTCTTGTAATTGATCATAATTGAAATAAATTTCCACATTTTGCTGTTGTTTGAAATAGTCTATTGATTGAACAGGTGGCTGTAAATTACCAATTGGATCAAAATAATAAACTCTATGTGCATGTTTTTTATAAGCCACCCAATGTGTTCCACTGTTCATAATCGAGTTCAAGTTTATAATTGCATTTTCACTGAAATTAATTCTTTTTGGCAGTGTATCAATCATATAAACTCCACATTATTTAATATCTAAAATATCAGCCCAATCTTGTAGATCATAATTTGACAGTGGTCCTTTCATCTTCATGTCTTCTTCTTTGTTGCAGTTTTTCTCCTCCTCCTCTCAATCTTCTGTCTGCTTGGACTTGGGATGATTCTACCACCACCACTCAAAAGTGTATATGGTCTTTAATAAAAACCTTGACCAGCTATGTGTTTACTTGATTGTTTGATTGCTTTTTGTCGTGCACTTCTTTGCTCTGATAAATTATTTTTCCAACCTAATGTTTTCCGTTTTCCTTTGTGGCCACCACCACCAAATGCAGCTTTTGCTTTAATCAAATTTGTAACTAGATATGCAAATGCCTTTTCAGATAAACCAGTGTTCAGATTTTTGAAAACAGCCCATGCAGTGTCAGCCAAATGACGATCGGCCACTGCTCGTGTCTTGTTATCACTGTGCTGTGCATACGCTATATCATGCACTTTACATGCTTCATCTAATGAATCAATTCCTTTATCCCCCCTCTTTAATCTTTTATCTAACTTTGTGTGCGGGCCACAAAAGTGATAGTTGGGTGGAATATGCAATTCAATTGGTAAGTTGTCAACAATTTTATTAAGGGCGGTTGAGGCGAATCCACTAAGTTTTGATAAAATACCAGTGCCACGTGCTCGATGATGCATTCATTTTCTTGCTACCATCCTTTCAATAGCAATGTTGAATTAATACCAGATAGGAAATTCAGTTAACCATCACCCACCTCAAATATATTACAAAGTTGAAATGTTGTTATTAGCAGAAAATTTGATATACTATCACCTGACGCTGGGTTTATGTTAATACAACTGTTCAATGATGTATGATTGTTGAATAAATCACATATTACCTTTCATTGATCATCCATATAAGCATACCAATTGTCTAGTCCATCATCAGATAATTTCGTTGTTTTATAATTCATTTCAGATTGAACACATAGTCTTATATAAGATAATATATGTGCTCTATAAGCGGTTAAATTGACAGCACTGCTGCTGTCTTTTACTGTTTGGTTACTACTACTACTACACAGTGTAAAAGGTAATATCATACTAATTGTGTATATTATGAATATAACAATAATCAATCCATAACCTGTCTTCATTGCTGCTGCTGCTGCAACTGCTACTGACAAACTAAGATTGTGTGTATTCATTGTGCGTGACTTTGACTATAAATAGACAAGTACAACAATGATTGCACATCAGTTGTTGTTGTTACGCACACAAAGTTGGCAGACACCCACGCAAGGTAAGTTAACAACAACATATATACAAGAATTTAAAAAATTTAAAAATATTTCAAAATGTAGTTGAATTGTTACAGCTCACGCTGTAACAATTTAACTACAGTGGTCAGGCAAAGTAATTGAGTGCAACTCCAGCATTGCCATCCTCATTCTTCTTGTGCCGACTGAAAAACAAACAAAACACATAATATTTAATTATTTTTCTTTTTCAGTTGCTGACTAACACAAATATTGCTGCAAGCAAGAAAGCGTTGTATTCATTGTATGGATAATGATACAGTTGAGAAAAAAGCAGTAAATTACTTTAAAGAAATAGATAGGCTTGACTAATTTTTTGATGGTAATAAAACGATTTGGCCACACCAGTATCCTAAACCCAATCATCTAGCAGAAGCAGGTTTCTATGTTTTTGAAGTGCACGATAGAACAAAATGTGTTTTTTGCAATGTAGTTTTGGAAAATTGGGAAGTCACTGATTATGCTATCTCTGAGCACAAAAAATGGTCACCCAAATGCGGTTTCATAAATAATTTTCTTGTCAGCAATATTAGAACAACAACTTTCCAGAAAAAACCAGATTATGATTTGCAATATGAATGTGAAAATTCATTTATGAAAATAGACTGTTTGCCGAAAAATTTCAAACAGCTTGCAACTGACGGTTTTTACTATGGAATTGATTTTTCAAATTCGAATGGATTTGGTCTTTTTTGCAGTGCATGTCGTATGTGGGCAGACATATCGATCAATCAATACCAATTGTTTGATCTACATTATACAATCATCGCCAAATTGTGAATTTGTAAAGAAAAGAACAATGAGTAAAGAAGAAGAAGAAGAAGAAAAAGGAGAAGAAGAAGAAGAATGTTAACAGGAGTGTATTTAAATAACTGTAAAGTTTAGTTTGTAGAAGAAGGAGACTATTGTCGGTGCTAGCAAAGAAAACTATTTTATGTGTTGAAGATGAAGAGTGAGTAGTTTGCTAAACAAAACTTGTATGGAACTTACATTGATTTCGGCGGTGCAGGAGTGTTTGTTGAAGTTTTGTGATTCATGATTATCCACTTGATGATTATAGGAGGCAAGAATAACAAAAAAGTATATCTGTTTGATGCATATGTTGTATGCAAAATTTTAGTACAGATGCTTTATCAGCTTGAGGGAAAAACGGCTAAGTTGTTTGCACCTTGCAATTTCGTTGCAAAGAACTGTAACAGAAACAACATCTGTCAAAGTAACAGCTGTGAGAAAGTTATTGTGCATATTATAATTGCAATCAATATGTTGTGTGTGTGAGTAGTGGCAATATAAAAGCGTTGTCTGCCATGCGTTTTGCTTGCATTCGTTTGTTGTGTCTTGATTGAGTTTGTTGCAAAAATCATTGTGTGTGTGCTAATGGATTCACTGCAATCGTCGGAAACAGCAGCAGCAGCTGCTGCAGCAGCATCAACCTTCACGTAAGTAAAAAATATTTTATCTAATTATTGATTGTTTTTACAAACTGAAAATATTTGTGATAAAGCAATTACATTGACATGCTTAAAGTTCTATTGTGAAGATTATATTGCCTTGCTCTAAACTGTAAATATTTGTGCAAGTAAATTTTATCTGTTCATTCAGTACGATTGCAAATGTATACATTTACACACACACACACACACACACACACACACACACACACATACACACATTTCATTCTATTTGTTTGTTGTTTCCAGACGGGAGGAGGACGTGGTGGTGGCAGAGGAGATAATGGACTATGAAGGCGACGAGATGGATGACTGCACTTCACCGCCATCAAAACTTTTTTGTCCAACACCAAAACCGATACGATTAGACCAGAGGCATTGGTATCAAAAACACGGTGTCGGAAGAGGACAACAAATCTTCACATCAGCTGAGGAGGGGCTGCAGTTGCAGAAACCATTGACCAGTAGTTGGTCTAGTGAGCAGGGACTGGATGCACCTGCAATTTTGTGCAACAACACGTGTACCGCAGCAAAGGACGAAGCCAACGAAAACAGCGATAAAGAAAACAACGATCCAAAAAACAACTTTCAAGCGGTGAGGAATTTATTATTACTACTACTACTGCTATTTCAAGTAATTAATATGGATTATACAATTGAAAGAATAACCAGCATAAATTCGAGTGCAATACGATATTGTCTTTTATTTAGAAAAATATTTATCGATGTTGTTCAAACATTACTGCAAATTTTAAAACCTAAACTAATTGGATTAATTGTTGAAGAAAGTGAACATTTTGACAGAAATATTAAATGGTATTTTGTAACAACTGTTTCATTGAAAAAAGTAAATTTTGATAAGAATCAACAGGAAGATATTGAAACTACAACAAATGCATCATTCTATAGTTTTACGTCTGTGTTAGTTTCTGTTGATGAACATTTAGATGAGTTGCAAGATCAGTTTATTAGAGGTGTAGATAAAATAGAATCGACACTTGACAAATTTATAAGATACGGTAGTGGATGGAATGTTGTTAGAATTATTTCCCTTGATTTAAATATTATTTGTTATAATCATTTAACTGGTGGAAATAGCACATATATTGAAACACCTGCTTTTATAAAAGCAAAAAAAGCCATTATAAATTTACAGAACAGAAACGATAGCAAATGTTTTCTATGGAGCGTACTTAGCTATTTTCATTTTAGACGTAGCAGTATGACTGTTGATTATCTTAAACAATTTGAAAACACACTAAATTTGACCGGTATAAAGTTTCCTAGCACAGTGCATGACATTAAAAAATTTGAATTACAAAATGTGAACATATCAATCACAGTGATTGCCTATGATTCAAGTAACAATAAGTTTTTCCCATACCGTTGTTCAATTTATAGACAACGCGAACACAAAATAAATCTTTTACTCTTGTCAAATGATACAACACCGAAAAAATGGCACTATGTTCTGATAAACACACGTCAAGGGTATAATGGTTTGTCACGACTACTGAGCCACCACTTGTCATCACATAACGGACAAGTGTTTATTTGCCCATTTTGTTTCAATAAATTCACAACTAATAGACAAGCAAATTGTGACGGAAAAGCAAATTTAGACAAGCACATGGATTTGTGCTCAACATTTGCTATACAAAAAACAATACTGCCTAAACAGGGTGAAATTTTGAAGTTTAGCAATTATTCTTACACTTTGAAAAATAAATACATTGCATTTGCTGATTTTGAAAGTTTTATTGTACCAACAAATAATGATGATGATGATGATGTGGTTGATGATGATGATTTGCTTGGAACTGATATAAGAAATAGCTTTACAAGGAAAACACAAAAACACGTTGCTTGCGGTTACTCATTTATTATTTTAGATGAATTAGGTGAAATATTTTACGGTCCACGCGTCTATAGAGCTACAAGTGTTGGTGAGAAAATTGTTGAAAAATTTCTAGATGAAATCATAGCCATAGGTCGAAACTGTTCTTTTGATATGCAACGTGAAGTGCCAATGATTGAACTGAATGAACAACAATTATTAGATTTTAACAATAGTAGAAACTGTTTTTTGTGCAACGATGAATTTAAAGACAATGATATTCGATGCAGACATCATTCGCATACGACTGGCTTGTATCTCGGTGCAACGCACAAGTCTTGTAATTTAAATGCAAAAGCACCGTCATTCTTAAACTGTTTTTTTCATAATTTTCGCGGATATGACAGTCATTTCATTGTAAAGGCTTTAGCAGGACGAAATGAAAAAATTCATTGTATTGCAAACTCATCGGAAAAATTCCTCACAATTACAGTAGATCGGGTAAGATTTCTTGATAGCTATCAATTTTTGTGCTCAAGTCTACAGACACTTGTTGCCAATCTTGCAAGTGATAAAGAAAACATTGAAACAAATTTCAAAGTAATGTGTAGCATATTCAACGAAAAAACCAACAACAATTGTTATTACGCAAGGGTGTCTACCCCTATGAATATATAACAGATGCAGACAAATTTGATGAACAGCAACTACCGCCGATTGAGGCATTTTACAGTAGTCTTAATAATACAGCATTACAAGTAAGCGATTACAACCATGCACAAAAAGTATGGCACGATTTTGACATTGAAACGATAGGCGATTACCATGATCTGGACCTTCTCACCGATTGTTTATTGCTGGCAGATATTTTTCAAAATTTTAGGAATGTATTTTTTTTTATTTACAAGCTTGACGTTTCCCACTTTGTTTCGTTACCGCATTTTTCGTTGAATGCAATGTTATTTTTGTCAAAAGTACACTTGGAATTAATCAGCAATGCTGATATGAACCTGCTCATAGAAACTGGTTTACGCGGCGGCTTGTCAGTCATTCCCCACCGTCACGCAGTCGCTAACAATAAATTTATGGGTTGTAATTATAATCCAGCTATTGAATCTAGTTTTTTGTTGTATCTTGATTGTACAAGCTTATACGCTCATTCAATGATTGCATACAAACTACCGCAATCAAATTTTAGATTTTTATCACAAGATGAAATTACAGTTTTAGGCGATTTTACAACTATTGATGATGAAGCAGACATTGGCTATATAATCGAAGCAGACCTGTTGTATCCTGTTAATTTACATGATTTACATAATGACTTTCCACTTGCACCGTTAAAAGATCAGCCGCCACACAGCCTGTTCTCATCATATCAAACAGAAGACAATGTTGTCGTTGTGCACAGAGAAGCGCTGTCATCCTCACAAGTGACGGACGCACGCGCTATCGCATCAACAAGATTGTTAGCAACCCTTCATAATCGTAATCGTTATGTTCTCCACTATAGAAATTTGAAACTTTATTGAAGCTTAGGCATGAAATTGACTGCTGTACATAGAGTAATCGCTTTTCAACAGTCATACTGGCTTAAACCGTTTATTGATTTGAATGCACAACTTAGGAAGGAGGCTAAAAATTCATTTGAACGTCAGCTCTTTAAATTTTTGAGTAATTCACTGTACGGCAAGATGCTTGAAAGTTCTAGGAAACGAATAGATTTTAAGCTAATTACTAGTCAGAAATCATTGGAAGATTGATTGCAAAACCAAGTTGTAAACGATGGATTGTGTTTGACAAAGACATTGTTGGTGTACAAATGTGTAAAACAGAAATAAAATTAGATCGTCCAATTTATGCTGGTTTTTCTATTCTTGATTTGAGTAAATTTACAATGTTCAATTTCCACTACAATATTTTCTTGAAAATGTTTGATCCAAGCTGTGTGAAATTATGCATGAGCGATACAGACTCGTTGCTATATCATATCAAATCAGACGATATCTATGCAGTTATCAAACAAAATCTCCAACATTTAGATACAAGTGCTTACCCCACCACTCATTGTTGTTATAGCCAATTGAATCGTGGTGTACCTGGTACATTTGAAGATGAACTTTCTAATTATCAAATAGCTGCTTTTTCGGGTTTATGGGCGAAACTTTACAGTTTTGAATATATTTTAAGCAGCATGAATAGTAGTAGTAGTAGTAGTAGTAGTAGTAGTAGTTGTTGTAGTGAGGATTTAGCAAGTAGTAAGGAATTAGCAAGTAGTTCTACTAAAATAATGAGTAAACATACAGCTAAGGGTGTAGCAAGAATGGTTATAGATAATAAACTGAGGTTTGATATGTATATGAAATGTCTGACAGATAGATCAATACAACATGAATGCTTTTCACAATTATGTAGTTACTCCCATGATATTTATCAGATAAGATGTGCAAAGATTGCATTATCACCATTTGATACAAAGAGATATATTGAATCAAATGGAATAGAAACAAAAGCGTGGGGTCATTATTCAATAGAAGAGAGAAGAAGAGAAGAAGAAGAAGAAGATGGAGGCAGCGGCTAGAGTTAAAGCAGTGAGAGAGAGTATGGATGAACAATCAGCAGCAGCAGCTGCTGTTGTGTGTAGAGAAAGTGGTTATCACAAGTGGTCAGTGTTGTGTGAAGAAGAAGAAGATGAAGAAGAAGGATTGCTGTTGACAGGTGAGCTGAACTCTAGCAAAACGCACGCACGCACAAGACGTGCAGTAGTAGAAGAAGAAGAAGGAACGAAACCAATTTATGATGACGGATTTGCAACAGAAAATTGCACAAGAATTACATTGACCAGCAAGAAGGAAATTTAACAGACGTAATTATATACTAAAAGGAATAAAAGACCTCATTCAAATTGATTTAATAGAGATGCCAGAATTTGCTAGAGCAAACAATGGTTATTGTTATGTGTTAATTGTTATTAATTGTTTTTCACGTTATGCTTTTGCTGAACCATTAAAAACTAAAACAGGAAAAGAAGTTGTACAAAAATTAGCGTGGATATTACAGTTAAATAAAGGTATAAAAAATGTGCAAAGCGATTCGGGTTGTGAATTTTACAATAAAGATGTTAAACAACTATTCGATAGATTACACATTATTCATTACAGTGTATTTTCTGAAATTAAGGCAGCTTTCGTAGAAAGATTGAATAGAACATTGAAAACAAATTTGTATAAACGACTAACTGCTGGTGGGACACAAAAATGGTTGAACATTTTGCCAGACATTGTAAATCAATATAATAACACTATTCATTCCTCAATTGGCATGACACCGGCCAGTGTTACACGACGTCATGAAAAACAGTTGATCATGTTACAATTGAAGAAGAAGAAGAAGAAGAATAAAAAGCAATCACGTTTAGTTTATCGTGCAAAGTTTGCATTAGGTGACGTAGTGCGAGTAAGTAAGTTTCGTCAGGTTTTTGATAAAAGTTTTAGATTAAATTGGTCGCCAGAACTGTTTATAATACATGCTGTTTATCCTACACAACCGCCAACCTATGTAATAGGCGATCCTAACAATGAAATCATACAAGGACGATTCTATAGTGAACAATTGATGAAAACGAAATTATCACTGTCTGAACAAAATACATATTTTGTTGAACAAATAATACCAAAATCTAAGAATAAATGTCATGTTAAATGGTTAGGTTTTGATAAGCACAGCTGATAAGACAGATATTATTACTCCAACTGTACAGAAACTACGTGCAAAAAAAAAATAGCAAACACTAGCAGTTATCATCAATAATATTGTTTCAGATATGATAGAAACATAATGACAGAAGCGGCGGCGGGCCCACTGTTGTGTTTTTTGCTGAATGGTAACGATTCGTGTTGTGTTATTACTAGAATTATAGATCTATTGTGTACACTAAAAGCAATGTGTGTAACACGTGCTGATATCGAAAAATGATTTTTAATAAACTTATTTGAAAAAAACACACAAGCAAGTGAATGTGTTGATGATGATAAGTTTCATTTAAGTATATGCTCCCATAACAATGTATTTTTGAAAGAAGCAAATCAAAATGGATTCGATGTGGTTGATACTTGTATTTGTGCTCAATTTTCTATGTCACTGAACATACTTTACTCACAGATTAAATCAACAAAGTTCAATTCAGATGATGATGATGATGATAAAGAAAACATATTCATTTATATTTTAGACAATTGTATGTCAAAGGCAAATCTCGATTAGTGTGTGTGTGTGAAATTTGTTGTAATAATTATTAGCTGAAATACTGTCAATATTTGTATTCTTTTGCAAGTAGAAGATTAAATTTGTTGTAATAATAATTATTAGCTGGAACACTGTCAATTTTTTTTGTATTCTTTTGCAAGTAGAAAGATGAAATAATTATTAGCTGGTGCGCGACAGATATTATCTTGTGTTAATAAAAGCTGTATGTGTACATCTGATCATTGTGTCTATGTTTTCTTCATCCACAAACCATTTGTAGTACGTAGCAGCAGTAACCTATCCAGTATAGTTGTTGTGCAGATGCGCATGTGTAAGCAGCAAGCGCGCAGCAGCAGCAAGAGTTGATAAAAATAGTAGTTATTATGTCGGCAGCAGCGGCGGTACCACCAGAAGAAGCGGCAATAGCAATAGTTAACTTTGATAATCTTATTGTAGATTCAAAACAAGCAGACAAAGCTTGTCTAGATAGAAAAAAGCATGGTGAATTTTTTCCAAGTTCAGCTAGAATTCTAATTTGCAGTGCATCAAATTGTGGAAAGACAAATGTACTGCTGAATTTGATATTTGATGAGAATGGATTAAAATTCAAAAACTCATACTTGTTCAGTAAGTCATTGTATCAGGAAAAGTATAAGTTATTGGATATTGTTTTTTTCAAAACTCAAGTGTGTGAAATATTATAAATCTGACAACATTGAAAGTATACCACAGCCGAATGATGTTGACAATCATTCACTGTTGATATTCGATGATTTGAATGTTACATGTGTGCGTCAAATACATAACTTTTTCACAATGGGCAGACACAAAAACATAGATTGTGTGTATTTGATTCAAAGCTATGGTGCAATTCCAAAACATCATATTAGAGACAATGCAAATATGCTTATTATATTTAAAATGGATATGCATAATTTAAAATTAGTGTTTAGAGATTTTGTTGGATCTGATATGACATTCGTTGCATTTAGAAAACTATGTTCAGATGTATGGCAAAGCGGAAAACATAGTTTTATTTCAATTTTTACTGAGTGTAAAACTGATGCTGGTAAATATTGTAATTGTCTTGGTAAATATATTGATCCAAGCTTGTATAGCAGCAGTACCAACTAACATGTGTCAATTCTCATCATTTGTTGTTGAGACAGTGTAGATGAAAGAGCTATACTCCACTAGCAATATGCGTGAATTTAAATCAAAGAGAAAAAAATACAAACAAAATAGACGACGACGAGGACGAGAACATGCACGGCAACAACGTCATCACCATCATCGTCAGTCTAGTAAAGTGATTGACAGGATAAAAGGTTTGCGTGAATCAATTATTCATGAGCATAAATCGTTAACTAGTATGATTAGGGAAAATGATACAATTAGACAAAAATCATTAGAACCAATTGTTAATCCACTAAAAGAATGGAAAGATACACTTGTACAACAACATCAGCAGCAGCAGCAGATGGCTGACACTAGAAGCAGACTTAAAGAAGAATCAGAGGAGGAGGAGGAGGAGGAGGAGGAGGAGGAGGAGGAGGAGGAGGAGGAGGAGGAGGAGGAGGAGGAAAAAGGTAAAATGGAGGATGAGGGGGAAGGATTGAATAGATCTTATGTGGGTGATATCTTGAATAAGACAGCAATACAAAATGATTTCATTGATGAGTATATACGCAAATTTCATAGGGAAAAACTAAATAATTGTATATCTTATGGTATATGTTATGACAGTAATGATAATGAATACTTTATGGGTACAAAGGAAATAATTATTGACAATGCTGATTTAATTATCAACAATAATAATAGATATCGTTTAACAGTTGGTTTGTGTGAACTTCTCTTTAAAAAACAGCCTGACATGAAAATGTACACCGAACGTGATTTGATAAAATATCGAAATATACTACAGCTAACATCTGCTCATTTAGATCGTCGTGGATATGTTAAAAGAAATAAAGGCTACAAATCACAAATTATCCAATCTTTATTCCCATCAGCAAGTAGGAAAACAAAGAAAAGATTGAGAAAGAACATTGCTGGTGATGCTGCTGCTGCTGCTGCTGTTGGTGGTATGGGTTTTATAAGAAATGAATCTACTAGTCAACAATATGTCTATTGGGATGATCCAAATGAACTGATTGACAGATTAAATATTTCAATTTCATCACAGCAGGCAGGAAATAGATCACATACTGTTGAAATGGCTTCAATTATTGAAGAACTCGAAGAAAGTGGTATTATATCAGGTGGTGGTGGTAGCAGTTAGTATGTGTTTAACACTTGACAGAGATGGCAAGTAGTACTGTGAGTAGTAGTACAATAGATCGCTTTGGTCGAACACATCACGTGTTTAATAGTAATCATACAGCAGCAGCAGCAGCAGCAGCAGCAGCAGTAAACAGTGGTTGTGAATCAACATCGTCGTCATTAGTGGCAGCAAGTAGAGAATATTTAGACAGTAAACCACTTGAAATATCATCAAATTTTTTTCACCAAATTACAGTCAGATCCATTGTTGGTTAACAGACAGTACTTGGACAGTAAATTGCAGGAAATTTCAACAAATATATTCAATGAACTGCAGTCTGATTCATCATCATCATGAGTAAATAGAAAATATCTAGACAGCAAATTACTTGCAATATCATCTAATATATTCCAAAAACTACAGGCTGATTTAATTACAAAGAGAGTGTTTGAAAGTAAATTAAATACAATGTCTGATATATTGAAGGAAATAGCACAGCAAAAACAGAATTTTGATTTACAATTGAAAACCCTATCAAAATCAATTAGTGATGAAATTGAGGTAAAGTATGTTAGTAGGTCGTTGTTTGATCAAAAATCAGATGAATTGAAATCATTATGTGAACAACAAAGTAAGAACAATAGTTTGAAACATGCTGATACAGATTTGCTAGATAGGAAATTGACAGATTTAAAAGAGAGTTTACTCACACAAACTGAAAATAACTATATTAAGAAGCAAGAGTTTAATCAGAAGGTACTCGAAATACAAACTGCAATTAATGACATGTTGTAGACATGCATAAGCAACTTGATGGTAAACATTAGCACTAGGTGACAAATTAAAAGTTGACATTATGCAGATGATCATGAAGGGTGACAATTTTCAGAATTATTTACATGAACAGTTGTTCAACTTTTCATACTATTTGATTGCACAATATGTCAAAAAGAGGTTCATCTTTGACATGAGTGAAGCTAGACAGCATAATTTGGATTCTGATCAGGTACAAGAGTTGTTTCTGAAAAGAATGTTCAGTAGAAGGAGACCACCAGCAGCAAATGATACAAAAAGAAAGAAATATGACTGGGAAGTAGATGACTAGTAGTAGTGATTTAAATAAAAAAAAAGAAAAAAAAGCAAGCTAGTAGTAGTAGTTGTGAGTTTTGCCCGGTTGAAATCTGAGATATCTGAGATTTTAAAGATTTTCAAGATTTTCAAGATTTTCAAGATTTTCAAGATTTTCAAGATATTAAAGGTTTTAAAGATCTGAGATATCTGGTTGGCAAGCCTGCTGCTGCTGGCCCAAGCAGGTTGTGCACCTGCTGCTGCTCAACAAAGAAGGGGGACAAAATGGCCTTCCTATTGGTGCACCTGACAGGGGAACAAGCCTTCATATTGGTGGGGCATGTGCACCTGCTCAACAAAGAAGGGGAACAAAATGCCCGTGTGTGCCTTCCTATTGGTGGGGCATGTGCACCTGCTGGTCAACAAAGAAGGGGAACAAGCCTTCCTATTGGTGGTGGGCATGACAGGTGCACCTGCTGGTCAACAAGGAGAGGGAACAAAATGGCCGTGTGTGCCTTCCTATTGGTGGGGCATGTGCACCTGCTGGTCAACAAAGAAGGGGAACAAGCCTTCCTATTGGTAGGGGGTCTATTGGTGGGGGTGCCTTCCTATTGGTGGGAGGCGGCCATATTGCAGTTGGTGGGGGAAATCCGCCATTTTGGAAATGCCTCCTTGCTCCCTATTGGTTGGGGGAGGGGTTTTGGTGAGGGGCCAAATGGCCGACACTAGGGCTGGTGGGTAGGGGGGGAATTCGCCATTTTGGACACGCCCCCTTGCTTC
>NC_052519.1:8485908-8520998 GCF_014356525.2 Nilaparvata lugens | reverse complement strand
TGGGGGTGGTTGACCTGGACGACCTTGAGGTTAGGGGGTGGTTGACCTGGATGATCTTGAGGTTGGGGGTGGTTGACCTGGATGACCTTGAGGTGAGGGACGACTCTGGAACACTTGTGTGCCAGAGTCGTCCTTTTATATCTACTCACATACCATCCTTCATGTACAGACACATGATTAAGTTGTCGGTCCCAACTAGGTACCTAAAAAGTAGCCTAGTCATTTCTCATTGTCTTCCCTCTCACACATTACCCACGCACAAGCCTAAGAGCATATGTGGGCATCACACTCAGTATCATAATCATCATTATCACACATACCTTCCTTCATGTACAGACACATGATTAAGTTGTCGGTCCCGACTAGGTACCTAAAAAGTAGCCTAGTCATCTCTCATCGTCTTCCCTCTCACTCATTACCCATGCACAAGCCTGAGAGTGTATGTGGGCATCACACTCAGTATTATAATTATCATTATCACACATACCATCCTTCATGTACAGACACATGATGCAGTTGTCGGTCCCGACTAGGTACCTAAAAAGTAGCCTAGTCATCTCTCATCGTCTTCCCTCTTACTCATTACCCACGCACAAGCCTAAGAGCGTATGTGGGCATCACACTCATTATTATAATTATCATTATCACACATACCATCCTTCATGTACAGACACATGATAAAGTTGTCGGTCCCGACTAGGTACCTAAAAAGTAGCCTAGTCATCTCTCATCATCATCCCTCTCACTCATTACCCACGCACAAGCCTAAGAGCGTATGTGGGCATCACACTCAGTATTATAATTATCATTATCACACATACCATCCTTCATGTACAGACACATGATTAAGTTGTCAGTCCCGACTAGGTACCTAAAAAGTAGCCTAGTCATCTCTCATCATCGGCATCACACTCAGTATTATATTATCATTATCACACATACAATCCTTCATGTACAGACACATGATTAAGTTGTCGGTCCCGACTAGGTACCTAAAAAGTAGCCTAGTCATCTCTCATCATCATCCCTCTCACTCATTACCCACGCACAAGCCTAAGAGCGTATGTGGGCATCACACTCAGTATCATAATTATCATTATCACACATACCATCCTTCATGTACAGACACATGATTAAGTTGTCGGTCCCGACTAGGTACCTAAAAAGTAGCCTAGTCATCTCTCATCGTCTTCCCTCTCACTCATTACCCACGCACAAGCCTAAGAGCGTATGTGGGCATCACACTCAGTATTATAATTATCATTATCACACATACCATCCTTCATGTACAGACACATGATTAAGTTGTCGGTCCCGACTAGGTACATAAAAAGTAGCCTAGTCATCTCTCATCATCATCCCTCTCACTCATTACCCACGCACAAGCCTGAAAGCGTATGTGGGCATCACACTCAGTATTATAATTATCATTATCACACATATCATCCTTCATGTACAGACACATGATTAAGTTGTCGGTCCCGACTAGGTACCTAAAAAGTAGCCTAGTCATCTCTCATCATCATCCCTCTCACTCATTACCCACGCACAAGCCAAGCCTAAGAGCGTATGTGGGCATCACACTCAGTATTATAATTATCATTATCACACATACCATCCTTCATGTACAGACACATGATTAAGTTGTCGGTCCCGACTAGGTACCTAAAAAGTAGCCTAGTCATCTCTCATCATCATCCCTCTCACTCATTACCCATGCACAAGCCTAAGAGCGTATGTGGGCATCACACTCAGTATTATAATTATCATTATCACACATACCATCCTTCATGTACAGACACATGATTAAGTTGTCGGTCCCGACTAGGTACCTAAAAAGTAGCCTAGTCATCTCTCATCGTCTTCCCTCTCACTCATTACCCACGCACAAGCCTAAGAGCGTATGTGGGCATCACACTCAGTATTATAATTATCATTATCACACATACCATCCTTCATGTACAGACACATGATTAAGTTGTCGGTCCCGACTAGGTACCTAAAAAGTAGCCTAGTCATCTCTCATCATCATCCCTCTCACTCATTACCCACGCACAAGCCTAGGAGCGTATGTGGGCATCACACTCAGTATTATAATTATCATTATCACACATACCAACCTTCATGTACAGACACATGATTAAGTTGTCGGTCCCGACTAGGTACCTTAAAAGTAGCCTAGTCATCTCTCATCGTCTTACCTCTCACTCATTACCCACGCACAAGCCTAAGAGTGTATGTGGGCATCACACTAAGTATTATAATAATCATTATCACACATATCATCCTTCATGTACAAACACATGATTAAGTTGTCGATCCCGACTAGGTACCTTAAAAGTAGCCTAGTCATCTCTCATCGTCTTCCCTCTCACTCATTACTCATGCACAAGCCTAAGAGCGTATGTGGGCATCACACTCAGTATTATATTATCATTATCACACATACCATCCTTCATGTACAGACACATGATTAAGTTGTCGGTCCCGACTAGGTACCTTAAAAGTAGCCTAGTCATCTCTCATCGTCTTCCCTCTCACTCATTACCCATGCACAAGCCTAAGAGCGTATGTGGGCATCACACTAAGTATTATAATTATCATTATCACACATACCATCCTCCATGTACAGACACATGATTAAGTTGTCGGTCCCGACTAGGTACCTAAAAAGTAGCCTAGTCATCTCTCATCGTCTTCCCTCTCACTCATTACCCACGCACAAGCCTAAGAGCTTATGTGGGCATCACTCTCAGTATTATTATTATTATTATTATCATCACACAGACTATACTCTATGTGCGGACACATGATTTAAGCTGTATACTGTAATACACAACATATTTAATTATTGAGTTCTATTTAAACTCGCTTCCGTTAACGTCTGTTTACTGTCTTTCTGTAACATAGTGACAGGGCAGGGAATTGACAACGCTGTTTTCCTATCATTCTCTACTGCCATTATAACGTGGACCCCACTATAGTGAGTTGATTTCCATTTTTGGAAACTATATTAACTCGTAGATATAACTATGCCAAGAAAATCAATGAGATCCTTGTGAAATAATGAATAAAAATCGAGCCTTAAATTTTGACATTTAATAACTTTTTTATGTGTGCACCTAGTTTGATGATTTTTTTTAGATGTGTTCGTTATGTTCAGGACCAGGTTTATGGCCTATCTAATTTATAATCCAACTTCAGGACTCTTTCCTACGGTCCTTCAAAGTTCACATGTAATCCTTATGGGAGAAGATTTGTGAACTGGCCACACACAGAAATGAAAATCAGCTGTTATAATCATTGCGTCATCCAACATCCGTCGGTAGATCTGTTTTTACTTTCCTTGCCCTATTACCATAGGTAAGGAAAGTATTGCTTTCCGAAAAAAATTAAGGTACCCAAATTTCTATACGTTTCAAGGTCCCCTGAGTCCAAAAAAGTGGTTTTGGGTATTGGTCTGTATATGTGTGTGTGTGTGTGTTATCATTATCACACATAAGTAGATATGTCCTTCACCTCAAGGTCATCCAGGTCAACCACCCCCAACCTCAAGGTCATCCAGGTCAACCACCCCCTATCTCAAGGTCATCTAGGTCAACCACACCCACCTCAAGGTCATCTAGGTCAACCACACCTACCTCAAGGTCATCCAGGTCAACCACCCCAACCTCAAGGTCATCCAGGTCAACCACCCTATCCTCAAGGTCATCTAGGTCAACCACACCCACCTCAAGGTCATTCAGGTCAAGCACACCCACCTCAA
Source organism: Nilaparvata lugens (assembly GCF_014356525.2). Lineage (NCBI taxonomy): Eukaryota > Metazoa > Arthropoda > Insecta > Hemiptera > Delphacidae > Nilaparvata > Nilaparvata lugens. The sequence continues at coordinate 8,517,232 of NC_052519.1, read as the reverse complement.
GGTCATCCAGGTTAACCACCTCAACCTCAAGGTCATCCTGGTCAACCACCCTATCCTCAAGGTCACCAAAAAAAAAAAAAAATTAAAAACACATAAAATTGGAAATAAATGGGGAAAAAGGGAAAAAAGGGAGAAAAAAATTCCCTCCGAATCCTGAACTGGGGTATAAAAGGAGTTGTTCTTCAAGGAATGGGACATTGTGTCTTGTACAGTCATGTCCCAATACATGTGTGTGTGCCACCAGTACGTGTGTGTGTGATTTTAGTGTATTTGTTTAAAAGAGAAAAAAAAGAAAAAAAAACACATAAAATTGGGAATAAATGGAAAAAAAATGAACTTGGGGGTTATGAACTCTGAACTTGGGGCTATGAACTCTGAACTTGGGGCTCTGAGCTCTCTGAACTTGGGGCTCTGAACTCTGAACTCTGGGCTCTGAACTCTCTGGACTTGGGGCTCTGAACTCGGGGCTCTGAACTCTGATAGCCTAAGAGCGTATGTGGGCATCACACTCAGTATTATAATTATCATAATCACACATACTATCCTTCATGTACAGACACATGATTAAGTTGTCGGTCCCGACTACCTAAGAAATAGTCACCTCTCATCATCATCCCTCTCACTCATTACCCACGCACAAGCCTAAGAGCGTATGTGGGCATCACACTCAGTATTATAATTATCATTATCACACATACCATCCTTCATGTACAGACACATGATTAAGTTGTCGGTCCCGACTAGGTACCTAAAAAGTAGCCTAGTCATCTCTCATCGTCTTCCCTCTCACTCATTACCCACGCACAAGCCTAAGAGCTTATGTGGGCATCACTCTCAGTATTATTATTATTATTATTATCATCACACAGACTATACTCTATGTGCGGACACATGATTTAAGCTGTATACTGTAATACACAACATATTTAATTATTGAGTTCTATTTAAACTCGCTTCCGTTAACGTCTGTTTACTGTCTTTCTGTAACATAGTGACAGGGCAGGGAATTGACAACGCTGTTTTCCTATCATTCTCTACTGCCATTATAACGTGGACCCCACTATAGTGAGTTGATTTCCATTTTTGGAAACTATATTAACTCGTAGATATAACTATGCCAAGAAAATCAATGAGATCCTTGTGAAATAAATGAATAAAAATCGAGCCTTAAATTTTGACATTTAATAACTTTTTTATGTGTGCACCTAGTTTGATGATTTTTTTTAGATGTGTTCGTTATGTTCAGGACCAGGTTTATGGCCTATCTAATTTATAATCCAACTTCAGGACTCTTTCCTACGGTCCTTCAAAGTTCACATGTAATCCTTATGGGAGAAGATTTGTGAACTGGCCACACACAGAAATGAAAATCAGCTGTTATAATCATTGCGTCATCCAACATCCGTCGGTAGATCTGTTTTTACTTTCCTTGCCCTATTACCATAGATAAGGATAGTACTGCTTTCCGAAAAAAATTAAGGTACCCCGATTTCTATACGTGTCAAGGTCCCCTGAGTCCAAAAAAGTGGTTTTGGGTATTGGTCTGTATATGTGTGTGTGTGTGTGTGTGTGTGTGGTGTGTGTGTGTGTGTGTGTGTGTGAGTGTGTGTGTGTGTATGAGTGTATGTGCGTCTGTGTACACGATATCTCATCTCCCAATTAACGGAATGACTTGAAATTTGGAACTTAAGGTCCTTTCACTATAAGGATCCGACACGAACAATTTCGATCAAATGCAATTCAAGATGGCGGCTAAAATGGCGAAAATGTTGTCAAAAACAGGGGTTTTCGTGATTTTCTCGGAAACGGCTCCAACGATTTTGATCAAATTCATACCTAAAATAGTCATAGATAAGCTCAATCAACTGCCACAAGTCCCATATCTGTAAAAATTTCAGGAGCTCCGCCCCATCAATGCAGATAGATTCCCAATTATCAGGCTTCAGATACAATTGAAACAAAGAAAATCAAGTGGAGTAGATTGAGCATGAAAATCTCTACAATTAATGTTCAGTAACATTTTCACCTAAAATTGAAAATATGCTTTAAATTCGAGAAAATGTGATTATTCAATTGCAAATTAATGTTGATTCTATTAAATCATTCACTATGAAGAGATAGCAGACCTCATGTGTGTCTCCAGCCTTATTGCCCTGTCACCAGCTGGCTCAAATATTTGAATAGTAGACTTGAGATGCGCGGGAACACTAGCGTCATTGATCAATTTTCATAACGGCAAGGAAAGTTGTGTGAGTGCGCCACACCACATTTTTTTCATGGCCTATGAAACATACCATCCTTCATGTACAGACACATGATTAAGTTGTCGGTCCCGACTAGGTACCTAAAAAGTAGCCTAGTCATCTCTCATCGTCTTCCCTCTCACTCATTACCCACGCACAAGCCTAAGAGCTTATGTGGGCATCACTCTCAGTATTATTATTATTATTATTATCATCACACAGACTATCCTCTATGTGCGGACACATGATTTAAGCTGTATACTGTAATACACAACATATTTAATTATTGAGTTCTATTTAAACTCGCTTCCGTTAACGTCTGTTTACTGTCTTTCTGTAACATAGTGACAGGGCAGGGAATTGACAACGCTGTTTTCCTATCATTCTCTACTGCCATTATAACGTGGACCCCACTATAGTGAGTTGATTTCCATTTTTGGAAACTATATTAACTCGTAGATATAACTATGCCAAGAAAATCAATGAGATCCTTGTGAAATAAATGAATAAAAATCGAGCCTTAAATTTTGACATTTAATAACTTTTTTATGTGTGCACCTAGTTTGATGATTTTTTTTAGATGTGTTCGTTATGTTCAGGACCAGGTTTATGGCCTATCTAATTTATAATCCAACTTCAGGACTCTTTCCTACGGTCCTTCAAAGTTCACATGTAATCCTTATGGGAGAAGATTTGTGAACTGGCCACACACAGAAATGAAAATCAGCTGTTATAATCATTGCGTCATCCAACATCCGTCGGTAGATCTGTTTTTACTTTCCTTGCCCTATTACCATAGGTAAGGAAAGTATTGCTTTCCGAAAAAAATTAAGGTACCCAAATTTCTATACGTTTCAAGGTCCCCTGAGTCCAAAAAAGTGGTTTTTGGGTATTGGTCTGTATATGTGTGTGTGTGTGTGTGTGTGTGTGTGTGTGTGTGTGTGTGTGTGTGTGTGAGTGTGTGTGTGTGTATGAGTGTATGTGCGTCTGTGTACACGATATCTCATCTCCCAATTAACGGAATGACTTGAAATTTGGAACTTAAGGTCCTTTCACTATAAGGATCCGACACGAACAATTTCGATCAAATGCAATTCAAGATGGCGGCTAAAATGGCGAAAATGTTGTCAAAAACAGGGGTTTTCGTGATTTTCTCGGAAACGGCTCCAACGATTTTGATCAAATTCATACCTAAAATAGTCATAGATAAGCTCAATCAACTGCCACAAGTCCCATATCTGTAAAAATTTCAGGAGCTCCGCCCCATCAATGCAGATAGATTCCCAATTATCAGGCTTCAGATACAATTGAAACAAAGAAAATCAAGTGGAGTAGATTGAGCATGAAAATCTCTACAATTAATGTTCAGTAACATTTTCACCTAAAATTGAAAATATGCTTTAAATTCGAGAAAATGTGATTATTCAATTGCAAATTAATGTTGATTCTATTAAATCATTCACTATGAAGAGATAGCAGACCTCATGTGTGTCTCCAGCCTTATTGCCCTGTCACCAGCTGGCTCAAATATTTGAATAGTAGACTTGAGATGCGCGGGAACACTAGCGTCATTGATCAATTTTCATAACGGCAAGGAAAGTTGTGTGAGTGCGCCACACCACATTTTTTTCATGGCCTATGAAATGTATAATCCGTCAAGGGCTCTTTCCTACGGTCCTTCAAAGTTTGCATGTAATCCTTATGGGAGAAGATTTCTTAACTGGCCACACACAGAAATGAAAATCAGCTGTTATAATCATTGCGTCATACAACAGCCGTCAGTAGATAGTAGACAAGACAGGGCCATACACAGAATAAAAATCAGCTGTTATAATCATTCGTCATCCAACAGCTGTCGGTAGATAGTAGGCAAGAGTGTGTGCTGCTCCATAGTGCGAGGTTTTATTTTTCTTTTTCATTTTTCATTTAATTTTTATTTTCAAAGAGAAAGAAAAACAAATCATTTTCATTTTTCTTTTTCCAATTTCCAATTCCCTTTTTTTCTTTTTTATGTCCATAAATTCCCATTCATCTATCTACTATCAAAACGTTAGAGGACTTCGTACCAAGTCATTGCACTTCTACACATCATTGCTGAGTACCGATTACGATGTTATTGTTTTGACTGAGACTTGGTTACATAGTGGTATAAAGAGCTGTGAGCTTTTCGACGATCGCTATTCGGTTTATCGGAGTGACAGGGGTGGGGGTGATGGCCGTCTGAGGGGAGGTGGTGTGCTTATTGCAGTTAAGAGAACGTTGCAAGCTGTTCTGTGCGATGAGCTCTCTAAAGAGTTCAACGAATATGACTCTGTCGCAATTAAAGTAAAGTTAAATGCAACCTATTGCTACATAAATGCCGTTTATTTTCCCCCTTCAACCCATTCAAATATTCTTCTCCAGTACGCTGAATACGTGGAATCTCTTAGTAATCTACTTAATGGTAATTTTATGATTATTGGAGACTTTAATTTACCAGAGATTTCCTCCTCCGATTATGATTTTTCTATTGGCTCAGTAAAAGCAAGAATTTTGTATAACTTGATGTCTTTTTATGACCTCAACTCTTATAGCTCAGTTGTGAATGAACTTGGTAGGACCCTAGACCTTGTTTTAAGTAATTTCCCCGTAAGCGTTGAAACGAATGATGATCCCCTCCTTCCTGAGGATGGCCATCATCCTGCATTGAGTGTTGATGCCTTGTATATTGCATTTTCTTCCGGGGTTAATCCAAATAATTCCCTAGAATCTCGTTATAATTATGCTAGAGGTGATTTTTTCAGGTTATATTGTCTCCTAAGAGACAGTTGCTGGGACTCCCTATTTCACTGCACTGATGTGGATAGTGCTGTGGATGAACTGTATAAGAAAATCTATTATTGCATGGATGAATGTATTCCAAAGATAATAAGTAAGAGAAAGAGCAGTAAATATCCTCCATGGTTTACTCCTGATATTGTTCGTGATCTAAAATGGCGAAAATGTTGTCAAAAACAGGGGTTTTCGTGATTTTCTCGGAAACGGCTCCAACGATTTTGATCAAATTCATACCTAAAATAGTCATAGATAAGCTCAATCAACTGCCACAAGTCCCATATCTGTAAAAATTTCAGGAGCTCCGCCCCATCAATGCAGATAGATTCCCAATTATCAGGCTTCAGATACAATTGAAACAAAGAAAATCAAGTGGAGTAGATTGAGCATGAAAATCTCTACAATTAATGTTCAGTAACATTTTCACCTAAAATTGAAAATATGCTTTAAATTCGAGAAAATGTGATTATTCAATTGCAAATTAATGTTGATTCTATTAAATCATTCACTATGAAGAGATAGCAGACCTCATGTGTGTCTCCAGCCTTATTGCCCTGTCACCAGCTGGCTCAAATATTTGAATAGTAGACTTGAGATGCGCGGGAACACTAGCGTCATTGATCAATTTTCATAACGGCAAGGAAAGTTGTGTGAGTGCGCCACACCACATTTTTTTCATGGCCTATGAAATGTATAATCCGTCAAGGGCTCTTTCCTACGGTCCTTCAAAGTTTGCATGTAATCCTTATGGGAGAAGATTTCTTAACTGGCCACACACAGAAATGAAAATCAGCTGTTATAATCATTGCGTCATACAACAGCCGTCAGTAGATAGTAGACAAGACAGGGCCATACACAGAATAAAAATCAGCTGTTATAATCATTCGTCATCCAACAGCTGTCGGTAGATAGTAGGCAAGAGTGTGTGCTGCTCCATAGTGCGAGGTTTTATTTTTCTTTTTCATTTTTCATTTAATTTTTATTTTCAAAGAGAAAGAAAAACAAATCATTTTCATTTTTCTTTTTCCAATTTCCAATTCCCTTTTTTTCTTTTTTATGTCCATAAATTCCCATTCATCTATCTACTATCAAAACGTTAGAGGACTTCGTACCAAGTCATTGCACTTCTACACATCATTGCTGAGTACCGATTACGATGTTATTGTTTTGACTGAGACTTGGTTACATAGTGGTATAAAGAGCTGTGAGCTTTTCGACGATCGCTATTCGGTTTATCGGAGTGACAGGGGTGGGGGTGATGGCCGTCTGAGGGGAGGTGGTGTGCTTATTGCAGTTAAGAGAACGTTGCAAGCTGTTCTGTGCGATGAGCTCTCTAAAGAGTTCAACGAATATGACTCTGTCGCAATTAAAGTAAAGTTAAATGCAACCTATTGCTACATAAATGCCGTTTATTTTCCCCCTTCAACCCATTCAAATATTCTTCTCCAGTACGCTGAATACGTGGAATCTCTTAGTAATCTACTTAATGGTAATTTTATGATTATTGGAGACTTTAATTTACCAGAGATTTCCTCCTCCGATTATGATTTTTCTATTGGCTCAGTAAAAGCAAGAATTTTGTATAACTTGATGTCTTTTTATGACCTCAACTCTTATAGCTCAGTTGTGAATGAACTTGGTAGGACCCTAGACCTTGTTTTAAGTAATTTCCCCGTAAGCGTTGAAACGAATGATGATCCCCTCCTTCCTGAGGATGGCCATCATCCTGCATTGAGTGTTGATGCCTTGTATATTGCATTTTCTTCCGGGGTTAATCCAAATAATTCCCTAGAATCTCGTTATAATTATGCTAGAGGTGATTTTTTCAGGTTATATTGTCTCCTAAGAGACAGTTGCTGGGACTCCCTATTTCACTGCACTGATGTGGATAGTGCTGTGGATGAACTGTATAAGAAAATCTATTATTGCATGGATGAATGTATTCCAAAGATAATAAGTAAGAGAAAGAGCAGTAAATATCCTCCATGGTTTACTCCTGATATTGTTCGTGATCTAAAAGCGAAAAATAGGTATTCACGGAAAAGAAGATCTTCTCCTTACTATGATAATCTTTTCAGAACGTTGCGAGCTTCACTCAAAGCTCGGATTTCCCTTGCATATGATAATTATATTGCGGGTATTCAGGCTGGCATCAGAAGTGACGTGAAACATTTTTGGAATTACATTAATACCAAGAGAAAGACATCATTTGTGGAGTCATCCATGACACTAAATGGGGAGTTCTTCACTGGTTCTAGCATTGCCGAGGGATTTGCTACTTATTTTCAATCTGTATATGAGGCTGATGCACCAATCGCCCCTGGAGGGCGTGAGAGAGGGCCGGAGGTGTCTGGGATGTCTGGATTGATTGTTGATTTGGGTACAGTGTCTGGTAATGAGATTATTACTGCTATAGGTGCTTTAAGATCTGGCTGCTCTGAGGGCCCCGATGCAATACCTACATTTATTGTTAAAGGCTGTGCGGATGTTCTAGTAGCTCCCCTGCACTTTATTTTTAATCTATCTGTGAAAACTGGCAAATTTCCTCTGAAGTGGAAAACTGCTAGAATTACCCCTGTTTTTAAGTCTGGTAAAAGAGCTGATATTAGTAATTTCAGACCAATTTCTATCTTAAATTGTTTTTCAAAAATATACGAAAAAGTTTTACATTCTAATATTTTTAAACAGGTCAAGAGCATCATTGCGGATGAGCAGCATGGTTTTTTACCTGGTCGTTCAACTGTCACTAACCTAATGACCTTTAGTGATAAAATATCTCAAGTTTTGGATGGGGGAGGCCGTGTAGATGTTATCTATACGGACTTATCCAAGGCTTTTGATACTATTAGTCATGGACTACTGTTGAAAAAGCTTAGGCAGATGGGTTTTAGTGATAATTTAGTGAACCTCCTGCAGAGTTATCTGCAATCAAGAATGCAGTTTGTTAAAATTCAAAATTTCAAATCCAAATCATTCATATGTGCATCTGGGGTACCTCAGGGTTCCAATCTTGGCCCACTTTTGTTCCTCTTGTTTATAAATGATGTCCCTACTATTATAAAGAATTCTTCCTGCCTGATGTATGCAGATGACGTCAAATTGTTCAGGGAGATCAAGAATGTAAATGATGGGCTTGCTTTACAGGGCGATATCAACAATTTTTACCAATGGTGTGAAACTAATGGTCTGAAGATAAATGTTACCAAATGTAAGTTCCTAAGTTTCAATCGCCAATTGAGACCGCACATTAATATTTACCACGTAAATAACAGGCCATTGGAACAGGTGACGAATTTCAAAGATCTTGGAGTGAATTTTTCTTCAGATTTTTCCTTCAATTCGCACATTGATTCAATAGCTGCTAGGGCCAACCAACAAATGGGGTTTATTCTGAGGACCTGTTCGCCCTTTAGTGATGTAGAGCCTTTGATTCTGATTTATAAGTCACTAGTGAGAAGCTTGCTAGAATATGCCTCAGAGATATGGAATCCATATCATATGGATAGAATAAATGTTCTAGAACGGCTTCAAAATAAGTTTTTAAGAATCATGTTCTATAAGAAATTTAATCGTTTTTGTCCGTTTGATTTCCCAACAGAGTCACTGAGAACTTTATTCCATATTACATCATTAAAAGTTAGGCGTGATGTTAGAGCACTTATTTTTCTTTTTGATCTCTTAAATAATGAAATTGATTCATCATACTTGCTATCTAAAATGAATATTTATATCTCACCTGTGGCTCGTCGATCTGAATTTTCTTTTCTGGTTCCTCGTTCCAGAACACTTAGAAATTACAATTCTCCTCTCAACAGAACTCAGAGAAGCTACAATAGTTTGTCCGGGCACCTAGATATCTTCTGGTTCTCTCGCGCTAGATTCCGAAAAGCTCTATACAATGGTCTGGTCTGAGCATTGATATTGTGGTCTGGTCTACATCGATCATTTTTTCATGTATGTGTGGGTGTGCATATGTTTTGGGACTTGGAACTCATTAATAAGTTATATTTTTGGTTATTTCATTCTTTCAATACTTGTGTTATTAGAATTTTATATTTTCCATTTTTGGACCTTCTATGAGTAGTATTTCGATGCTTTGTATTCATCTCATCTTTTCATATTATTTTTTTTTTTTTAATTATTGTATTTTTCCATATTATCATTTTGTACCTTATTACCATATGTAATAGGATAAATATTACCATTTGTACCTTATTTCTTTTTATGATTTTTTATAAGTTTTCTATATATTATATTTTAAGATTTTGCATTTTCTTGTAAAGGAGACATGTTTGGGGAAACCCGTTGTCTCCATTGTAAATGAATAAATAAATAAATAAATAAATAACCGCCTATGTATTTTATTCTAAACGCCCCGACTAAAAATAAAATGACTGTTCTGTGTGTAACCATCCAGCAGTGTGGCATCAGGTTGAAGACTTACATGCTCTAAAGACATTGCTCTGTTTCTAATAATATTGTGCTGTCTTCGGTGTTTGGAATTAATTGATTTTAGTAAATTATTACAAAATAAATATATAACTAAGCACAAAGGAAGCCCATATTGAGATATAAATGTGAATACTGATTGTTGGATAATTTTCATAAAAATATAGTGAATCAGATAAAGCTAAGGATAAGCACACCTGAGCGGCTTGGTGATACAAAGTGTTGATCTTATGGAGATTGCCTTATCACACCGTTCCACGCCATGCCCGATTCAGTGTGTGTGAGTTCTTCCATTCAAACCAATAAGCAAGAAGCAACTGGATGCAAAATGCTGCATCGCGCCTCCTCAGGATCAGGTATGCATCCAGCTAAAGTTTGTCATGAGATGCATTAAGTATTTGGCGGTAATTTCGCCGGGCCAGCTAGTTTGTAATAAAAATAATTAGTCTCAGTCGTATGGTTTTATTTTACAAATTTTAAAAATAGTGTTCAATAACTTACAAGCTAAACTAAAATCTAAGATCAGGTATAAATTATTTATAGATTAGTTCCGATGTCCCGTATCGAGCCTTGTCTCCTTCTAAGGTCTGAATCTCTGTTTATAGCTGCTTCATTGTCATTTGTAGCGTTTCCCGTGTTTTTCGAGAAGACCGCCTCACTGGAGTCACATTTTTCAACAAGGTTTTCTTTGGTGTTGGCTGCTGAAAACACAATTATTTAAAGCTTATCAAATTTGGTCGTGCATATTTGACACTTCTACAGAATGTTTACGAACTCCCTAACAATACTCTAGGGCTCTATTTGTATAGGAAGGGGAAGGTGACAACTATAGGTAGGATTAATCAGAAGTACATATCTTTCCAAATTGAATCCTATGTGACTGGGTCGTGTTTATCGTTTTGAACATATATTACTACATTGTAAACAGTACAAATTATTATCAGATATTTAATAAATTTCTATTTTCCATTGACGGCTATGCGAATAAACGAATCTGTAGGAAACTATAGTAAACAGCCAGAGATTGCATGAGAATCTTTAGCCAATATCTACTAATATTCATAGACCAAGATTTACTTGTAGAGTTGGTAATTTTGTTTTCGCATGACGGTCGAGCAAAGGGTAGTTTTTTTCAGGTCCGCAGTGTTAACTATTATTGTACAAATATAAATTAACAGGAGTAAATGAGTGTTATGTGTTCTGGGCTGTGTGTTCATGATGTAAATTATCACCATAGTATCAGGTTTTTGAAGTACTGTACTTATAATTATAAAATAAAAAATGGGGAAATTGTATGTACTCAAAGTTGAAACAACTACTGTATAAATATTATTAATAGTTATTTGTATATCTAGAGTGAAAAGTGCTGTTTTTTCTCCCTGAGGGAAAAGTTTGAAGCCCGAGGCGAAGCCGAGGGCAACAATTTTCCTGAGGGAGAAAAAACATTTTTCACTCGTGATATACACAACATTTTTCCTCCAACTACATTTTCATAAAAACTGCTAATACAATAATTTTTAAAAACGTATGTGACCAAACAATGTCTTACAACATAATCTAAAAAGTAAACAGAAACAGCTGGCTTGTAATCACAGTTCTCCTCCGACAGCACTATCTGTCGGCTAAAGTTGTAACAATAACGACGGCCAAAATCTACAGCTATGATGAAGTTCCCGTTTCAAATTCGATTAGTTAATAAGTAATATTCGTTGGCTGATATTTTGAATAACATGGAATAAGAGAGAAAAATATATACATTTTCTTAGTATAGTGATATGAAGTTTGTAATAATAATTTCAGCATACAAACATGAATTTTATATATCGATCAAATGTCTGGTTGAGGTATTGAATTTAGTTGGTTTAATGACTACTCTATATGCTTTCTCATCTGAGCTTAGACCTTCTGACCTATTCCAAATGTACGTTTTTAAAATAGAGATGCTTCCCATGTTATTTAAATGGAGTCACTTTTACTCCCTAGGGAGTTTTTCTGTTTTTTAGTACCGAGAGCGAAAAAGTGACACTTTAGTATCATGTTTCAGGGAGTAAAGTAAGTACTTTTGACTGTAGGTGGAGGAAAAAGTTATTAATGTTATTGTAGGTACCAACTATAATACAGCTTTTGGTAGTGTATTGACTTTAAATTCAAGACGATGGTTTCTCGATCTATTACAATAGACTATAAGTTACGATTTTGGTGTATCTATAACGATCATTTTTTTAGTAGAAGTAACATTGTTAAGTTAATATGTTAATTAATCAAATTCAATCGAATCGACCATTGTCATAATTATTGTGGGAATATAAAATTTTCAACACAGAACATGTGAACATGGCAACATAGAAGACAGAAGGCTGTGGTACTCTTGAATTTAATATTGTAGAATTTCAGTAGTTTTGTGGTATATTTCGTGGAAAAAGTGATATAATATCTAAATCATTCAAACTCTGAGGAATGATAGGCCTAGTACTTGACGAGAGGAACAATAATATGTCTACACATTATTATGAATTGTTGAAATCCAGCGGATAAGGTAATAACATTATTTTTGATTGACATAAAAAGTTACTTGCCTTTTCTTGATTGCAAAACTCTTCCTAAATTCTGGAACGGCAGATCAACCAGTAGTTTGAGAGCAACTGATAGGAAAACAATCACACCGAATTCACTGAAATTAAACTGAAACAAAAATATTTAAAATTAGGCACTAATAATCAACAATCACCAATTACTCTAATTGAACAACAAACACCAATTGATAAAATATTTGTTTTTTTTATTAGAAAATGGAAGCAAACAGGATCTCTCCAAAAATTGCTTTCATAACAAAATAATTATTTCAATGGTTCATTATTCATAAGTAAGGATCAACTCACATTTACGCGACTCAGGTCGAGAAGAGACTCGACTCTAGTCGAGAGCATGTGTTTCCAAATGGTGACACTCAGACCAGTCGATTCTAGTCTCCGCGACGTCACCATTTGAAAACACATGCTCTCGACTAGAGTCGAGTCTCTTTTCGACCTGAGTCGCGTAAGTGTGAGTTGACACTAATGCCCGGTCTACACGACAACGATATGTGCGAGGTCAATTCTCAAAAATACTCAAAAACAAGGAATATTTTTAAATGGATAATAATTATCTTATTTACTCTATAGTATGTAATATATATATATATATATTATATATATATATATATATATAGTTATTCAATCTTCATTTGATAAGCAGTATTCTTGATTATTATTATTGAGGAGAAGGAGAAGTGGGAGGAGGAGGAGGAGGAGGAGGTGGAGTAGTAATGGATAATATTATCTTATTTACTCTATAGTAATGTAATATATATATATATTATATATATATATAGTTATTCAATCTTCATTTGATAAGCAGTATTCTTGATTATTATTATTGAGGAGAAGGAGAAGTGGGAGGAGGAGGAGGAGGAGGAGGAGGTGGAGGAGTTATGGATAATAATTATCTTATTTACTCTATGGTAATGTAATATATATATATATATATATATATATTGTTATTCAATCTTCATTTGATAAGCAGTATTCTTGATTATTATTATGAGGAGAAGGAGAAGTGGGAGGAGAGGAGGAGGAGGAGGTGGAGGAGTAATGGATAATAATTATCTTATTTACTCTATAGTAATGTAATATATATATATATATATATATATATATATATATATATATATTATATATATATATATTATATATAGTTATTCAATCTTCATTTGATAAGCAGTATTCTTGATTATTATTATTGATGAGAAGGAGAAGTGGGAGGAGGAGGAGTTGGAGGAATAGGTGGCGGAGGAGGAGGAGTAGGGGAGGAGGAGGAAGAGGAGAAGTAGATGGAGGAAGAGAGGATGAGGAGGTGAAGGACGAGTAGGTGGAGGAGGAGGAAGGGAATGAGGAGGAGGAGGTGGAGGAGGAGGAGGAGAAGAAGGCTTGAGTTACTATTCATCTCAAGTTTATTGTAGTATGCGCAGATCGCCCGCTATGTACAGATGTACCATAGGCGAAAGCATGAGAGAGCACAGTGCAGCTAGTGAAGAGAGAGATGGACCATGCGGAGATGGACCATCGCTTGACGTCACAGTGTCATACGTCACACGCACAGTCGACTCCCTTCTCATCAATCTCTCTCATTCTAGACTGTTGCGCGCGCATTCTCACAAATGCAATCAGCATTCACGCACTCGCATTCCCACTTGAAACTTCCAGCTGAATTTTACTGAAAGAAAACCAGTTTGCACTATGTACAGATGTACCATAGGCGGAAGTATGAGAGAGCACAGTGCAGTAAGTAAAGAGAGAGATAGCCTATGCGGAGATGGACCATAACTGACATCACAGTTTCATACGTCACACACACAGTCGACTCCCTTCTCATCCTTCACCCTCGTCCTAGACTCTCACAAAAATGCAATCAGCATTCACACACTATAGTGAGGTCCACGTTTTAATGGCAGTGTGTGATTTGCAATAGTGTTGCTATCCTTGTCTATCGTTCAACAAAACAGATGGCGCTATCTCTTTCACGCATTGCGATGTTGCCACATCGTTTATCAACAGGGTAGAAATGCAACTAATTTACAAAATATCTCAATCATGAAAATTATAACATCCTTAATAAATATTTTCTCTTTACAAATAAAATATGATTAACTATTTTCAACAATAATGAACAGTTAAATTCATCAGATAAACCTGTATCAGCTGTTTGGGTGGCAAGGCTGAGATCTGGCAACCCTTTTCTCCTATCTTCCTACACTGCTATTATAATTTGGACCTCACTATAGCATTCTCACTTGAAACTTCCAGCTGATTTTTACTGAAATAAAACCAGTTGAAATGAGTACAAACATCTTGTGATGTATCTGCACCCTCCCCTCTCAACAGCCACTGTTTCATAAAACCAATTTTTATTATTATTGTTCTCACTCACTCATTCCTCCCAGCTCTTTTTCTTTCAGCACACAAGTTAGAATAGAATAGAATATAATAGAATAGAATAGAAATAACGCTTTAATCTTCAAATTTGCAACATACAATGAATGAGAAAACACACATTTAAACGGCTTGATTAAACAATCGTCAGCCGGAAAGTCGGTAAATCCAATAATACTATTATTACATAAATCAAAGCTATGCAGAATGTTCTTTTAAATAGTGAAACAAAAACAGAAAAAACAACCTTAGAAACAAATAAATCAATAATGTTGAATTCAATAAAGTGAATATTCCATAAATTAGTTTTAATAGTAACTTACATTCTAAACAAAATCCATTAATTTTATAAAAAGAAAGCTATACATTCATATTATGATAATAACTGTCAGCAGTTGGGAAATCATAACATAGAATTAATATTCCCTTTCATTTCGTCTTCCTATGATGTCCTCCTGAGAATATTCGAATAACCTATATTGTATTATATTATAACACGATACTTCTACCCAACTCAGATTCAATAAATAAGTTTCAATTTATTATACTAAGTTACCAGTTAAACTCCTGTGTAAGTAATTGCCTATAACGCCAGGCATTCTTGATTATTATTATTGATGAGAAGGAGAAGTGGGAGGAGGAGGAGTTGGAGGAATAGGTGGCGGAGGAGGAGGAGTAGGGGAGGAGGAGGAAGAGGAGAAGTAGATGGAGGAAGAGAGGATGAGGAGGTGAAGGACGAGTAGGTGGAGGAGGAGGAAGGGAATGAGGAGGAGGAGGTGGAGGAGGAGGAGGAGAAGAAGGCTTGAGTTACTATTCATCTCAAGTTTATTGTAGTATGCGCAGATCGCCCGCTATGTACAGATGTACCATAGGCGAAAGCATGAGAGAGCACAGTGCAGCTAGTGAAGAGAGAGATGGACCATGCGGAGATGGACCATCGCTTGACGTCACAGTGTCATACGTCACACGCACAGTCGACTCCCTTCTCATCAATCTCTCTCATTCTAGACTGTTGCGCGCGCATTCTCACAAATGCAATCAGCATTCACGCACTCGCATTCCCACTTGAAACTTCCAGCTGAATTTTACTGAAAGAAAACCAGTTTGCACTATGTACAGATGTACCATAGGCGGAAGTATGAGAGAGCACAGTGCAGTAAGTAAAGAGAGAGATAGCCTATGCGGAGATGGACCATAACTGACATCACAGTTTCATACGTCACACACACAGTCGACTCCCTTCTCATCCTTCACCCTCGTCCTAGACTCTCACAAAAATGCAATCAGCATTCACACACTATAGTGAGGTCCACGTTTTAATGGCAGTGTGTGATTTGCAATAGTGTTGCTATCCTTGTCTATCGTTCAACAAAACAGATGGCGCTATCTCTTTCACGCATTGCGATGTTGCCACATCGTTTATCAACAGGGTAGAAATGCAACTAATTTACAAAATATCTCAATCATGAAAATTATAACATCCTTAATAAATATTTTCTCTTTACAAATAAAATATGATTAACTATTTTCAACAATAATGAACAGTTAAATTCATCAGATAAACCTGTATCAGCTGTTTGGGTGGCAAGGCTGAGATCTGGCAACCCTTTTCTCCTATCTTCCTACACTGCTATTATAATTTGGACCTCACTATAGCATTCTCACTTGAAACTTCCAGCTGATTTTTACTGAAATAAAACCAGTTGAAATGAGTACAAACATCTTGTGATGTATCTGCACCCTCCCCTCTCAACAGCCACTGTTTCATAAAACCAATTTTTATTATTATTGTTCTCACTCACTCATTCCTCCCAGCTCTTTTTCTTTCAGCACACAAGTTAGAATAGAATAGAATATAATAGAATAGAATAGAAATAACGCTTTAATCTTCAAATTTGCAACATACAATGAATGAGAAAACACACATTTAAACGGCTTGATTAAACAATCGTCAGCCGGAAAGTCGGTAAATCCAATAATACTATTATTACATAAATCAAAGCTATGCAGAATGTTCTTTTAAATAGTGAAACAAAAACAGAAAAAAACAACCTTAGAAACAAAATAAATCAATAATGTTGAATTCAATAAAGTGAATATTCCATAAATTAGTTTTAATAGTAACTTACATTCTAAACAAAATCCATTAATTTTATAAAAAGAAAGCTATACATTTCATATTATGATAATAACTGTCAGCAGTTGGGAAATCATAACATAGAATTAATATTCCCTTTCATTTCGTCTTCCTATGATGTCCTCCTGAGAATATTCGAATAACCTATATTGTATTATATTATAACACGATACTTCTACCCAACTCAGATTCAATAAATAAGTTTCAATTTATTATACTAAGTTACCAGTTAAACTCCTGTGTAAGTAATTGCCTATAACGCCAGGCATCTCTACAGTAGGAGGCCAACCCTACCCAATCTCTTCCATTCATAAAAGAAACGAAATCATCCCTTGATAGCTCCCCAATTCCAAACCATTTTCTTCTCCATTCTCTTAAACAAGGACATCGAGCTATGAAATGATAATATCCTCAATTTCTTTCAGATTACACATGGAGCAAACATAATTCCCATCAGCAACCCATGGCTTGTAGTTTAAATGGATCAGTTCACCCCTTGCTTTAAGTATCCACCTCATGACCCACATTTCATAATTATAATTTTTGTCACCCAGTTCCAAATTGAGAGTTTTGTACCATGTGTGGAAACGCCCATCTTGAGCATCCCGCAAAAAATTTCCCTATGCATCTTGTTTAAACCTGTGATCATTCTTTTAAATGAGTCATCCCAATTAACTTCGTACTCATAATTTATACCAATTTGATTACTTAATTTCTTCCACTCTTTGAACCAGAAACATTTATTTTGAATAACTTGTTGAGTCAGGAATTTATGGAGCCTTTCATCTTTCATTTTTATAACTCTTAGAATATAATTGTAATGGAGTCTAAGGCAATATTCGAATAGAGGTGTTAGTTGAGTTTCAATAAACAACATATAATTCGGTGTATTTATTGGAAGTGCAAAAATCTTCTTGATGAAAAGGCGCTGCAACTTTTCTACACTATCAAATCGTCTAAAACCCCACACCTGTGCTCCGTAACACAAGATCGCCCTTGCACAAGCTTTGAACAACTTACATTTGGCTGAAAAATCTACACTACTACTATTTAAAATACCTTTCCATGCCACATTCAATGCTAATTTTGCCTTGTCTAATTTATCACTCACTTGAGCTTCAAAATTCAAGGTTGGAGTTAGAACTACCCCCAGATATTTATACCTGTTGACACACTCTATCTGCTCATTTTTATATGTCCATTTCTCGCTCCTAGCCATTTTTCCCCCGTTCCTAAAAACCATTACTTTTGACTTATCTAAATTAACTCTTAAATTCCACCTTTCACAGTAACGCTCTAAATTGTTTATCATGTACTGGAGTCCCACTGGCGAGTCCGAAATCAAAGCTATGTCATCGGCATACAATAAAACCCTAATCCTCTTACCACCTATTATTAATCCTCCCCCTAATTCATCATGTAAGTCATGCATAAATAGGAAAAAAAGCAACGGGGCTCAACAAACAACCTTGCCTCAAGCCTGACTTCGTTTCAAAACGTTGGGAGAGACCCCCATTGGCAGTACACCATACACTAGAAGTTGTGCCTTCATTCAATGCCCTCAAAATATTCAATGTCCTTGTTGAGGAGAGACCTAAGAGACCAAGCTTATTAAATAGTGTATTCCTATCAATTGAGTCGAACGCGGCAGAGTAATCCACAAAAAAGCAAATATAGTTTACCCCTTTTTTCAGCCAGCCGCAGACTAATGATGGATGTTAGGGCGAATATATTATCAATGGTCGAGTACCCCTTATGAAAGCCAGCCTGAAACTCGTTCAAGATTTTATCTTCCTCCACCCAGCAGTTGAGTCTATTAATATTTTGAAAATATTGAAAAATGCAAATATTTTGAAAAATGTTGATAAAAAACTAATGCCTCTGAAATTAGCTACTACATCGTACTCACCCTTCTTGAAAAGGGGAAAAATTATTGACTACTTAAAGCTATGTGGGACTCTACCTGATGTAAATATAGAATTGTAGACATTCAGCAATTTGTTTAGAAAGTTATCAGGTGCATTTTTATAATACTCGAATGGGATCTGATCTTCACCAGGCGCTTTATTATTTTTTACTAATTTTAAAACTCTACTCAGCTCTTCCCTACTAAAATCTCTATCTAATCTGTTGTCAACTATGTAAGGTTCAGCATAGAAATGAGGTAAAGCTAAAATTTCGGGATTCAAGAGGTGTTGGAAATAGTTTACCCAGTCTTGAGGAGTTATGGCGTTATTTACAATATTATTCCTTAATTTAAATTTATTCAGAGCTTGCCAAAAGTCTCTAGAGTTTTGTGTGGCAGAAATTGAATTTATTAGAGTATTCTCATAGCTTTTACTGAAAAGCTAAAATATCATTGAATAATCATTTTTTAAGAAAAATAAAATGAAAACTTGAAAATCAGTTTAATGTCCAGGTTAGAAGGTTGGATATTATTCAATTCTGATTATGATCCAACATAAAATTGGTGAAATTCTTATAACTATGTTAGTTTTGAATAGATTGATTTGAATCTCCATGGGTGTGTTAATTGTATGAAGGGAAACGTTCATGATTTTTTGTAGAATTTCCCTACGTTCCCTTCTCCGTCCCAAACCAAAAAAACATGGTAGTTCTGATGCTACGTGCAAGAAAATTCAAAAGTCGCGCTATTCTGAGCTTCCTCTTTGCTTCGCGGCAAGGAACAGGATTGGATTAAATCGCCCGCGGAACAACACTATTGGTCTACTCAGAAGCGCGACTTTTGAATCCTCTCTCATATACCATCAGAACTACCATAATATGTTTTCGGTTTAGGAGTGAGGATGGGAAGTAGGAAAATTCTACAAAAAATCATGAACGATTCCCTTCATACTATTAACACACCCATGAAGTTTCAAATCAATCTTTCAAAACTAACAAAGTCATAAGAACTTCTCCAATTTGTTGTTAGTTTATAATCAAAATTGAATAATAACCAACTTTCCGACCTGGACATTTAACTAATTTTTGAGTTCTCATTCCATTTATGTTAAAAAAAAGATTATTAAAATCTACTTTAGCTTTTCTGAGCTTGTGATCATATTTCATATTTTTGACGAGTTTCTTCATACCTATTAACACAATCAGGTATCTGATATGATACATGAAAGATTAATCTTATATGATACAGTTCTTGAGTAATATCATTCATTTTGTATACTCTTGTATATTTTTGTCATTGAGTATACACCTAACTGGATGAATACTTCTTGTTCAAATCAATTCGTATTCCTTATAATTCAATAATATTCTAGTAATTTGAATTATAATAAAATATTATGTGAGGAACTGTCATAAGGCTGTTGGAGAATGTTTATTATAGAATATTGTAACAGTTTTCTGCGTTTCCTCACCTTTTTCAATAATTGATGGAAATATATTAAAAAAAATTCAGTAGGTACACAGGTTTAGCTGAGGTTGAAGAATTTTGTTCGCCAAAGATACGCCGATATAGTAACAGGTGTTTTCCGAGATCAATATCGATTGTCTGATTATTCAGAAACAATTATTGTTGTTTTGCATTAGGATTCTCTAGAAAATAATAAAGTGATCAGAGAATCGACAGTCTTTAAAAAGTTGAATGAATATAAGTTTTGCGTAACCTTATCCGAGATAATGAAAACCGAGTTGAAAGTAATCAATTTATTATAAATATCGTTAAAATAAAGATAGTCATTAAAATGTGATAAGCATCCTCAAATTCTTCTACAACTTTGTCACACTCCATTCTTTCCCTTCGCAAGGACGTTGCGAGGGGGTCTTGGTCTGGACCCACCTCCCGAAATTCATATTTTCATTAAATTTCAAAAAATAAAGATGTTTTGAATCTTTCAAAAATGTTGAGCAGATTTTGCGTTTTATCAGCGTTTTCGAGGATACAGATGTTCAAAATTAATATAGAAGTACAGTTAGGGCAGATCAACTTTGTCTTTGAAAGGATTCGAAATTTCATTAGAGATAGGCCTACGCCCGAAAATAAGGGTTTCAGCGGTTTTCCAGCCTTCTTCTGTGTTTCCTTAGCTGCTGCTTGATGATACGCCTATTTCCTAAGCATTTGGAATGAGCTTTTCCTAGTTTTTTCAGTAACTACTGAACTTGAAAAAGTTTAAAATCGATACACGGGTTCAGCTTAAGTGCTGTATTGAAGGGTTTTTTCCCCAGTATTTCATTGCATTTTTCTAGATTTTTCAAGTACATTGGAACTCAAAGAAGTTGGATGGAATTAATGTTTCGAAACTACTTCTCTACTTATCATTTATTTCTATGTCAAATTTCAAAGTACTAGACTGAAATACAAAAATCCTTTTAAAGTATCATATAATGTATATGTTACGTTTTCGTATAACTTACTATGTCTCTACATGGGAATTGATATTTTTAATAATCTTCATTAGAATAGACAAAGATATTTGCAACTCTAAGCTACTAATTGCGTTGAACTTGAAAGTCTCTAGTATCTATTAAATATTTGAAGGGAGAATGTGGAATGTAAACGGAGGCGAGTGAAGCGAGCCGACTCTTTTTGTGTGTCATACCTCTTTCTTTAAACAAGCAATATTTCTTTTTTCAATACTTCCAAATATATCATGATGCCATAATGTGAACATAGTGTAATAAATTGTATTTGTAGAAAAATTAATGGATTCTCCAAACATATTTGATTGCAATTGCCAACAGGGCTAGTCCCATATTGATACGCGACGCGGCGGGACACGAGTCTGCTAGATGAGATAATATTATTTTTATGATCATAATATTGTTATTTTCACAATGAGACAAAGGTTCATTATAAATCAAATATGAGACAAAGCTTCATTATAAAATAATGAACATTACTTTATAATTTTATGATGTTAACTCATATAGCAGACTGGGGTTACATCATGTCACGTCGCGTGTCGTCGCAATATGTGACCATCCTAGAAGTTAGATTTCAAATATTGTGTTTTTATAAAGTTTATAAATTAATAAGTGTATAACTTTAACCAGGTTTCAGAAATCTACAACCCCTCTTTCTATAGGTGCGTACAGACTTACGCGCCACAATAGCGCGTATTTCGCTTTTCATCAGCTCTATATCTTCTGCATTTGTACAGAAAAAGTAAAATACAGATATAATAGGCATAATATTAGCTGATGAAAAGAGAAATACGAATGTTCGTGGCGCATAAGCCTGTACGCACCTTCACAATGAACAGTTCTCACTCTTGAATGTTCCCCTGTCAAGAATAACTTATTCTGCATACCTGAGATAAACTGATATATTATTATGTATGATGCAGCGCACCTTAATATAATATAGCCATGAATTATAAAATCTGATACAAATAAGGTCCATATTGTTCTTACGTGACTGAGTTTTTGATATAAATGTATTTGGTGAATACCAACCTATGTAGGTAATCATTAGCCTAATTATTGAATATTTAATATTTCACTTCTGGCCCCTCCCACAGCAATAAATAAATCCTGGCTATGTCTTCAACCCTCAACTGACAATAAGAGTAAAGATAAAGAAAAATAGAATTGGATCGTTTTCAACTGTTGCAATTATTTCACAGAAACTTGAATTTATATTGTTTTATTTTTACAATAAAAAAATTTATTTTATGTTACAAAGACTGAAAGCTCAGAAGCTTAGGCGTGGATAATATCGTACAGGACGACTGTTCTGGAGACTTTTTTTAATATCAGATTTTTCTGGCGATTTGAGCCCTGAATATTTGTACTGCATACTAAAAATTATAATTGATATTATTGATTCACAGCCAAGTATAGATATTCAGTTATAATAAACCAGTGTGTACGGTCAGTGGTTTTGGGTACGAATTAAAATGGCTGGTGCATTGAAAAAGGAGCTTAATGTGGATTATTCATGATATTAGATAATGGTGATGAGTACAGTAGTAAACGTTTTATCTGGTCTTATTACCATTATTCATAATGGTGGTTATTTATAATAATTGTTTGATTATCTGTTTCCCAAAACTGTCTAGTCCTCAGTCAACCTATACACAGTACTACTAAATTTCAAAATTTTCTGCTTATTGATTTTCGAAAAAAGCTTAGAAAACGTAGAAATAGTGACAAGCACTGAACACTAATGAATGATCAGTTTTCAGGAATAACCATTTTCAACTACAATATGGGAGAAATATTTTGATGGGAATTCCCCTACATAATCCAGATGCATTGGAATCCTGGTGATAGTTTGTTCATAATATACTGAAAATATGTATTGATCTCTAATGAATTTTCTACAAGCTCAGTTTTTACCAATAAATTTTCAAATTGAAGATCTTGTAAAGTTAATACAATCAGAATCCCGTGAAAACTGTGCTATACAAAATTCATAGTTTATAATAACATTTTTCCAAATTTTGGACGCATTTTTGAATGCGTTTTATTGAAAAGACTATGCTTGTACAAAGTTAAAGCTTCACAACATATTCTGACAACGTGAAGTTTGAAGTTTCTTTTCAATTTTTCTAAAATATTTCGACACCTGTGCACTACAAGTTCACAGAGCGTTAGGAAGCCTGTACCTTTGGTGTTATTTTGTAGCATCAATATATTCAATATAAAGCATGATAATATCATTCTAGAATGATGTTTAAAAATGCATATAGAACATTGATAAACAGAAAATAGACGATAAATAAATGAATGAATTTATTTCTAGTTAAAAAATATCATAACATCCAGTAGAAATTAATTCATTAAGAAAGATATAGTAATAGTAATTCTATAATATTATAAAGTATAGAATTGGCTTACACACATATGGGATGGGAAATTCGCGAATGAGGCATTCGCGTGAGAACTACTCAACTGATTCACTTGAAATTTTGTACGATGATTCTTGATTTACTGAGGAAGATTATATTTTATGCCTACCTACATCATGTTTGTTAATTAATGAGTAATAAAAACAAATTTATTTATTCTGTGATATCTGTAAGTATATTACGTGGGATGAAAGAGCCAATCGAATCGTTTTATTATTGATTGTCAATATTTACAATTGAATATGTTCAATATCAAAACCTAAATTCAATCTGAACCACTATTCAGTGCTTTAAAAATACCCTTGCGGAGTATGGTTTAACTGCTGGTATTATTTATATCTATGATTATAATTATTCTATGAGTCTAGTTCAAGCAGCATATTATTCAAGGTTTATTGGTGATAATAAACTGGG
Source organism: Nilaparvata lugens (assembly GCF_014356525.2). Lineage (NCBI taxonomy): Eukaryota > Metazoa > Arthropoda > Insecta > Hemiptera > Delphacidae > Nilaparvata > Nilaparvata lugens. The sequence goes on along the minus strand of NC_052519.1, from coordinate 8,493,396 downwards.
CTTCTGTATATGGCACAAAAAAACTGAAATCCATTCGAAGACAAAAATTTAGATTCTATCATTTTAGATTATTTTGGATTATATTATTATGTATTCCAACGCTGGTGAACAGTGAGTAAATAAAATAACTGTTGTAGCTTATAATATTGTTTATTATTATTAAATAGTATAATAATATATAAAAATAATATTGTTTAATTATTATTCTAGAAGAATCGCAAAGCGTAGATTTGTAGAGAGAAGAATAAAAAAATTTGATTTATGTAGGTACTGAAATTTCAATTTCCAATACAGTATATCAATATAGATGTAATACGACATGATAGTCATTATTCAATAACATTCCTAATTAGCCAGATATAATCGATTATATCTGAATAATCGGTATTACTCACTGTTCACCAGCGTTGGAATACATAATAAATATAAGCTCTTGTTCTATATGAAAGTTGTTCTATAAAAAAAATATTTATTTATGTCAAGTGAATAGTAAGGGAGAGTAGGTGAACAAGAGTGTGAGAGAGAAGTACTGTATAGACGTGTGTGCTTGTGTGAGAAAGAAGGAATGTATAGGATTGATTGAAGATACATTGACAGAGCATCAGGTACGCGCGCGCGCGCGCGCGCGGAATTATTATTTTTCCTTATAATATTACTATTGTGTATGGTGTTCTATGAGAGAGAACGAGTGAGAGTGAATGTCGAGAGAGAACGATTGTACTGAGCGAGCGGTGGGAGGGGAGCACGTGTGTGAGAAAGAGGGAATGTATATGATTGAGAGGAAGAACTTTGACAGGCAAAGTCTTCTATGAGAGAGAATGAGTGAGAGTGAGGTTTGAGCATGGTGTCGAGAGAGAAAAAGGGTATCGAGTAAGCGGAGGGAGCGGAGTTGTGGGGAGAGAAATACCCCTCAATGACGTCATAGTTACGATAGGATAGGTGTGACGTCATTTACGCGTGACGTTTTCATGGGCGTTCTGTACATAGTGGGCGATCTCCGCATACGACACCGGTGTACGGAGTGATTTCACAAGACTGTATGGACTGCTAGCGCACTAGCGGATGGTTGCAGAAAATTGCCAACCCCACGGCTTGACTAGAGAAATATATCACAACGCTAATAGACATAGTAATATGTGCGCGTACAAGAGTTTGGTTGCAGGAAGATTGCAAACTCTAATGTTCATTCATTTTTTCGCTGAAGCGACTGATTCAGTGAACACTGAAACGCACAACCCAAAAAAATGAGTAAAATTTTAGTAATTGTGATCACTCACCTTGTGGGTTTTAAAAAATGGAGGACTGTTATGTAGAGATGGGCTGCTTGACGGATGTATGATCTCTCCATTCATGTGTAACTCGTTTAGAATACTACAAAACCTGCATCAACATGTGCAAGTAAGAAATAAAACTCAACTTATTATTTCCAACGGGAGTTCACAAATAATAGCATTTATTTGCATGTCACGGAACGTAACGGTCTGTCCTCGACTACTGCTGCAGCTACACTAAAGCTGCAGTGCCCTCGGCTGCTCGGCTAGAGCTGCCCGGTAGAAGAGTGGGAGTGAGAGGAGCGGAGTAGAAGAAGCAGGAGAACCAAACATGACTCAGCCTGTGTAGAAGACAGCCTAGCGCAGCGTATTCCAAAACACACAGAAAGCGCAGCGCATTGTAGGATAAAGACGGCTTAATTCAAATTCAGATTCAATCCAATTCACAATATTTACAAATTATAAGCAAGAAGATAACACTGGTAACACATGATGAAAATAATAATTGAAGAGACTTGAAATGTTGGACTCAAAAATCCACAGTAAAATATGAATTTTTACTTTCCTTGCCCTATTACCATAGGTAAGGAAAGTATTGCTTTCCGAAAAAAATTAAGGTACCCCAATTTCTATATTTCTATACGTTTCAAGGACCCTGAGTCCGAAAAAGTGGTTTTTGGGTATTGGTCTGTATGTGTGTGTGTGTGTGTGTATGAGTGTATGTGCGTCTGTGTCACGATATATATCATCTCTTAATTAACGGAAAGACTTGAAATTTGGAACTTAAGGTCCTTCCCCTATAAGGATCCGACACGAACAATTTCGATCAAATGCAATTCAATATGGCGACTAAAATGGCGAAAATGTTGTCAAAAACAGGGTTTTTGCGATTTTTCGAAAACGGCTCCAACGATTTTGATCAAATTTATACCAAGAAAGTCATTGCTCTATAGTCATAAGCATAAGCTCTATTAAGTGCCACTAGTCACATATCTGTAAAAATTTCAGGAGCTCCGCCCCAACTATGCAAAGTTGATTTTAGATTCCCAATTATCAGGCTTCAGATACAATTTAAACGAAAAATTTCAAGTTGAAAAGATAGAGCATAAAATCTCTACAAATAAGTTCAGTAAGATTTTCACCTAAAATTGAAATTAGCTCGAAATTCGAGAAAATAAGATTATTCAATTGCAAACTGTTGGCAACTTGATTCTATTAAATCATTCATATGAAGAGATAGCAGACTTCGTGTGTCTGCAGCGCTATTGTCCTGTCACCAGCTGGCTAAGATCTTAGAAAAGTAGACTTGAGATGCGCGGGAACACTAGCGTCAGTTGATAAATTTTCATAACGGCAAGGAAAGTTGTGTGAGTGCACCACACCAGATTTTATTTAAATAAAGAGGATTTTGACAACATTTAAGTCTTCAATTATGGAAAAGTCCACAACATCAATATTCTCGCTACAAACTTAATTAATGAAAAATAATAAGTAACAATTATTGAGAAGCTACCTAATAACTATTGAAACAATAATTTTAGACAAAAACTTCGAATATAACTTCCAGTCTACTGTAGCGCTCGTAGAGTAAACATCTTAGTAGTTAGTTTCACCGTAGTGATAGTTTTCAAAACAATCATCGTTCATCAATAAGTGGGTCACTGGAACATAACCATACAGCAGCTATCTTCATACGTCATCGTCGTCGGATAGATGAGGTCACCAACCAACCACCGGATGGACTGATCCCGCAATTCGAGGAGGAGGAAGAAGAGGATAACTTTCCAGGGAACCAAGGACTCAAAGTACGAGAACAACCAGGTAAAATGGAAACTGTTGAACAATTATTGCTGAGTGAATTCAACACAGACATAATGAACATGAAGAGATCTCTTCGGAATCAAGGAATGGGCTTCGTCAGAATTTAAAAAAACAAGGTTTCCAGAGCCGAATATGATAATTTCTTAGAATTAGTTCAAAATTAGCATTGGTAATCGTGAAGTAGAAACGAGAGCAGTTACTATTAGCCAAATAAGTGATTCTTTAGGGCATCCGAAAATTCATGACTCATTACAGGACATAAGCAAATCTGTTCAGGAAAATAAAATAAAGACAGGCCTATTACTTACGCAGACATGATACAACTACCGAAAAAAGCTACTTCAAGCGATCCCCAGTCCAATAATCAAGTCAGGAAAATCCTTCCAAAAGAACAGGTAGTCTTAATTAAACCCTCAAATTCACCGGTAATGAGAAACAAGACAGTGAAAAAATAAAAGGAATACTGAAAACAACATCGCGAGAAAGGATAACATTAAAATAAAAAAGACAGTACCCGTTAGAGGAGGAGGTTTACTCATTGTTCTGGATTCTCTAGAGGACAAAAAGAAATTATTGAGAATAAAAAGCTGTAAATAATGATCAAATCAGATAACTGAGCCCCAAAATAAAAACCAGGATAATTGTTTATGATGTTCCATCTGATCTCACTAACAAAGAGGTAACTGAAGAAATATATAACAAAAATTTTGTCAATTCAGGAATAGAAAACAAAAATTTGAAGAAGGTTGCAAGCCATCATTCAAATTAGGGCCGAAAAACAAGGATTCCGTGCATTGGGTAGTAGAATGTGAACCCGAAATTAGGAAAGCAATAATTAATAAGAAAAAAATATTTATAGATATGACATCATGTAGAGTTAATGATTACCATGCAGTGCAAAGGTGCTATAAATGTCAAGTCTATGGGCACATCACCAAACATTGTAAAAAGGAAGAAGATATCTGTGGTCATTGCTCCATCACAGGACACACATCAAAACCTGCCCTTCAATCGATAAACCTCCAGTATGTTTTAACTGCAAAAGAGCTGATAAACCCTCAGACCACAAAGTAAACTATCTAAAGTGTCCCAGCTATGTGAAAGCATTGCAACAATCAATTGATCGAACAAATTATGGAAGTGCTTAAAAAGATTAAAAAAGAATTTCCAGCTCAAAATCATCAAAAATTCACAGCATCAATATAAAAATAGATATTCAAGATTCCTATCATCTATTAAAAAAACAGAATTAATAAAACAGTCAGCGAAAAGTAGGACGTCTTTGATTTTCAGCTTTGGTCAATATACAGATTTTAATTTATCATTAGCTCGCTGGAATAAAAATAGTTTACGTATTTCAGAAGGCGTTGCACATTCAATCAAGAAGAAAACGCTGAGTCAAGATGAATACAATAGCTTACCTACTGTTTATTTACGGAACGTAAATAATAGCTCAATTCGTTTTCATCTTGTTAAAAATTCATTGACATTGATATTAGCGCAAAATAATAACAATGAGGCTCAATTAGGTATCCGTGACCTCTTACTGGTAATAGACGAATATGCATCGATAAATAAATACAACATTACGATTGGAATAGATTCTTTTGATATTGACTCCGAGTTACATGCTTGGACATTTTAAGTTTAGTAATTAAAACTAAAAACCTGAATTATGTATTCTATTACAGAGGAATAACAATCTAAAGTTCTTGGATATACCACATGAAAACGATGGCTCTGAAGATTGTCCAAAAGGATACCTACCGTATGATTCCATTCTTTATGCTTATTTGAACAGTATGATAGAACTCAGGAACTTATTCAACAGTATGATGTTCTGAATGCGGATTTATATAGGGGAGTACTATCATCACTGAATAGTAATATCTCTTCTTCAGCAGCATGTATTCAAGAGATAAGGCGAAACGAGATGAACATCTACGACAATCGACTTAAGACTTTCCTGTGGCCGACATCCACTACATATCGAATGGGCTTCTGTTTTGAAAATGAAGGAAAATCCGTACCCTACAATGAAACAACAAAGTCATTCTTAACTGAGGAAAAGTATATTCTAGTCAGTAGAGACACCCAAATCATGCTGAATGCTGAGCTACTGAAGAATATTCTAAAAGTTGACATCACAAATTGTAAGATGCCAAAAATAACTTGATGGATGGAGTTCCAGGTGTGGTAAAACTCACTTTATCTTCAGCAACATACACCAGGTAAAGATCTCATTTTGTGTCAGACAAGAGCTGGAATAAAGAAATTAGGCAAGAGGTGAATAGAATTACAAAAAATAAATATGAAAGAATAATTAAACAGGATTATAGAACAGTTTCATCTTTTATAATAAACGGATCAAAATAGCAGTACAAACGTGTTTTCATAGATGAAGCAGTATTAATGCATGCAGGTTTCGTGGGATTTGTCTCATCTCTCGCTGGTGCTTCTGAGATTATTCTGCTAGGAGATTCAAACCAAATACCTTACATAGAGAGAAGTAGATTAACAGCTGAATGGTCACACATTTCATCTCTCTGTGAGAAGAGAATCCATCAAACTGTAACTAGAAGGTGTCCAATAGACGTCTGCTACATCCTTTCCAGCTACTACCAGGACATTGGTACGAAAAATGAGGTCCTGTTATCCGTCAGACCTCCAATAACAAATGAGAACTGGACCACTTGAACCTAACACTCTGATTCTTACATTCACTCAGCTCGAGAAGAAAACAGTGCTAGAAGAGCTGCAATCAAAACTTCACCCTTCAATTAAAGTCCATACAATCATGAAGCACAGGGCTTAACTCACAGAATGTAGTTCTGATAAGGAACAATAAAAAACAACTTGGAATATATAACAGCACACAACATGTAATAGTAGCAATGAGCAGACACACACAAACCTTCAGATATATCACAACAGGGCAAGAAGATTTAGTGCTGACCCTAATTCGAAAACTAAAGGATGTAGTGAAGAGTTTCTCTTAAGCTGGAATGAAAGAAACAGGGAAGGGATATGAGTAACAACAACTTATCAAATTTGCTCAGCTTCGAGGATCTTGATTATTTTGAAGAAATAAACGATGAAGTGATCAACAACAGTCAACAACTTTGTGCAGCATTGAGTTCTTGTGATTTGAGCATCTTCTGTCTCAATATAAGGAGTATCAGAAGAAATTTTGATGAGCTGATGATTCAATGTGCGACATTAATTTTCTTTTGATGTTATTATTCTAACCGAATGCTGGATTAGGACTGAATTTGTACTCCAGTCCATTCGAGGATATGATGTATTTTCCACCATAAACAACCCATTACAAAATGATGGTGTAGTTGTTTATGTTAAAGATAGTAAAATGTACAATGTGTTGAGTACATATTAACCAGGCAAATGTCCTACATATTCGGTTGGATGCAGCAGACAAAAAGTGGAACATCCTTGCAATATACAGATCACCGTCCTTCAATGATATTACAGATTTCCTGAGTGACTTAGAATCGATCCTGAATGAATTAAGAGGGCAACAAGTCATATGTGCGGAGACATGAATATTAACACCCTTCAAATTGTCCACATCATCAATGAATGACTACTGCGATCTTCTAAGCGAGCATGGGCTCAGACTCTGCATTAAGCAAGCAACCAGACAGCTACAACAGAACTGCTTCTTGCATAGATCACATTGCTACCAACCAGAGATAATCTTTTTCCAATCATTTATGAATCAACAATAACTGACCACTTCACCACAATTCTAGGAGTGCAACATATTTCAAGAAATAGTGCAAATGAAACTTGAACACATAAAATAAACAATAAAATAGACATTAATAGCTCGAAGAATGAACTACTGAATGAGGAGTGGATTCATGTTTTAGAAGATAATAATCCAGATACATCTTATGACACCTCTTATCAACTCTGAGACAACATATACAAATAATATCAAGCAGCATCGGCGGCAGAGGAAGTACAAACCATCAAACCATGGATCACCAGAGGTATAGTAGCAGCAATAGAACCAGAAATCTACTCAACAAAAGAAGAAAGGAAGACCAAACAACATTAACTTAACAAACTTCTATCGTCGGTATAGAATACACTCACAGCTTAATTCATGAAACAAGGACCAATACTATAGAGAGAAATTGTATGAACTGGAAAGGATAATAAAAAATGTAGAAAGTAATCAAAGATCTACTGACTCTAAATCAAAAACAAAAATGAAATGAATGCTATTAAAATAGATGATAGGATTTTCAATCTAAAGGAAAATCCAGAAACTGTGCTCACCACATGAATAACTTTTTCACAAATGGAGGTGAAGAAATGGTGGAGATAATAATAGATTCCTTAAGAAAACCACTAGACCAAATCATATACC
>NC_052519.1:8448375-8485808 GCF_014356525.2 Nilaparvata lugens | reverse complement strand
TTGGGTTCTGCAGATTCATTGCCTGTCTGCCTGGCTGCATCTCCTCTTCAAAATTTTATTCAGGTTACGTAAATTTCTAAAGTTCTATTCAATTTTTATTTACATATGTATTACATAATTGATCTATTAATGTCTATCTTGACATTCAATTCACTGAGGCCACTGACGCCTATTAATTGTTTTATTAATGTCTATCTTGACGTTCAATCACTGAGGCCACTGACGCCTATTAATTGTTTATTGATGTCTATCTCGACATTCAATTCACTAAGGCCACCGACGCCTATTAATTCATTGGATTTGACAGCTACCCTTGGCTTTACAAGTGATTTTCTGAGGCCACTGACGCCTATTAATTGTTTTGTTGATGTCTATCTTGACATTCAAATCACTGAGGCCACTGACGCCTATTAATTGCTCAATTGATGTCTATTTGACATTTAATTTACTGAAGGCCTATGCCGCCTATATTTTAATGTACTCTATTTGTTGAGCACTATCTACAGCTCATTGTCATTTGTTATTATTCCTTTTGTACTATTGATGTCTATCTTGACATTTAATTTACTGAAGGCCTATGCCGCCTATATTTTAATGTACTCTATTTGTTGAGCACTATCTACAGCTTATTGTCATTTGTTATTATTCCTTTTGTACTATTGATGTCTATCTTGACATTTAATTTGCTGAAGGCCTATGCCGCCTATATTTTAATGTACTCTATTTGTTGAGCACTATCTACAGCTCATTGTCATTTTTTATTATTCCTTTTGTGTACTATTGATGTCTATCTTGACATTCAATTTGCTGAAGGCCTATGCCGCCTATATTTTAATGTACTCTATTTGTTGAGCACTATCTACAGCTCATTATCATTTGTTATTATTCCTTTTGTACTATTGATGTCTATCTTGACATTCAATTTACTGAAGGCCTATGCCGCCTATATTTTAATGTACTCTATTTGTTGAGCACTATCTGCAGCTCATTGTCATTTATTATTATTCCTTTTGTAAATCATTGTCATTTATTATTATTCCTCTTATAAATCATTAAGATTGAACTTTGCAGCAATAACTTTTCATTATAGTACTCAATTTATATTCGCAATTCAGGTATCATTAATATTACCTTTTCGATTATTGTCAGGCTTCAATGGTCATTAATGTCATTGACCTATTTCATTTAAATTTTGTATTTCTCTAAAGTTTTATCATGTTGTAATTATCCCAAGATATTGACTCAATCTACTTACAATTGTTTTTGTATGTGGCCATCTGCCTATTATTATTTTATTTTTATTAAATCTCATCTTGTTGATTCATTTAGTCTTTTATTGGCGTACTTACCACACTTCAAGCTATCAGTATTTTATGCACAGAATTCAAGATTTATTTGTAGGTATTAATACCAACTATCATTCACAGTCCACTGCCCTGACCTTGGATTATGTCAACCATCTCAAAAAGATGGCTTATCTGATTGGTTCTACTGGAATTAATCAGGATTAAAATTTAACCGGCTTTTGTACAACTGCCACTAGGTACCTGATTGAATTAGGTACAAAAGTTCAACAGCTGAGTCATAATTTTGTCTGAGTCCCACACACATGCACTCGCTCACTCACTTCCACCATCAATAGACGACGAAATTATCAGCTGTTTCCAAGGATGAATAAATTCTTTTAATGTCCTTCAGCGAGTTTCCCTAGGGATGAGAACTAGTGCAATCGAATTTTTATATTATAAACATACTATGTTCTGAATTTCGTGAGAATCGTTAGAGCCGTTTTCGAGATCCGGTGAAATACAAACATATAAACATCTAAACATCAAAACATCTAAACAGAAATTTCTCGTTTAATAGTATAGATATTTTCCAATACATATATTTGATGTATTGTCCTATACATCTATTTTATGTATTGAATAATACGTCAAATATACATATTGTCCAATACATAAATTTGATGTATTGAGTAATATGTCTATTTTATGTATTGAAAACTAAATCTAATTTATGTATTGATTGATACGTAAATATGTCACACTATTTCATCTATTATATGTATTTCATACAAATATCTCATTTAATTGAGGTTCCTTATTTATACATGTTGCCTATTACATCTTATTATAGACAAACACATTAATTTATTCATGTATTATTTGTGTGATACATTCATTTCCATACACTGTACTATCCAAGTTATGTATCATCAATAACATTTTTCATTCAATTCCATTTCATAAAACAACCTTGAACTAGCAGTTGATAAGATCAGTTGTAAGATTCCCCATTAGATAGATAGGATTCATTAGATAGATGAGAGTTCCACATCATCTCTATAAATAATCATGATAAGAGGGAGTGAAGTGAATGCTAGCAAAGTGTAAGCTATTCATCTGTTATTGGTTCAAGGGTGTTTTAAAGAATGAATTGCATGATAAATTTGATTGTGGTTACACAACTTTTATGAGCAGGCATTCCCAGTGAAATTTGAGAAAATATGGAAATAAGGCGAGCAAAAAACAGTAGAATACAACTTGAAAATACATTTTTATTCCACTACAATCTCATGAAACGTGACAAATAAATTCTAGTTAATTCAATTATTTTTTGAAGTTTTTAATAAATTACATTCCGGTCCCAGCCTGCCGGAGCCACTCTTTAATACACCCTGGTTTCAAACAGCTTGCTCATGAAATCTCCAGAGACGCAGCAACAACTTCTGGAACAGAATTTTACAATGTGTTATACTATACAGAGCGTTCATTGAATCGCGCACATTCATATTAACATGTATGAAAATGGAGGGTTTTTATAATAATTGTTGTGTGGCTACCGCAAAATATCATCAGTAATTTATATCATGTAATTTATGGTGTACAGGCTACCACAGATCTGCATTTCTGTTTTGAGTAGGCTACCGTTAATGCGAACATGTTGTTTTGCCAAGAGCAAAAAGTGTTCCTTCTTGAACAGTTTTCACCAAACGCATCCTGTGGCTTAACTCAAAGGAAAGGGTTGAAAAAATGAGTTATACCTTATAAGTTACACTGAATGAATTGAAAATGAACATTACAACACAGATTAACAATATTTGTGTGGGTATACTTTATAAAGTGCCAATAATCGTTGTATAAAAACTTTTTGCGTGTAAAAAGCAGCCTTTTTGAACTCATGTTATAAAATGTTGGGGATAATTGTATAGTATTGTATAGGCCTAATTGTATTGTGCACATAAGTATATAGTATGTTTATAAAAGTTACACTAATAAGAATATTCAAGTTTAAATGACTGCCTTGTTTATTATTACACACAAAAATGTGTTTTACCATGCTTGTTGACTCTTTATGGAGTACCGGTAATTAACTGAAAATGAACATTACAACAGAGATCAACATTAGTGTGGGGATGGGCTACTCCATTAGGAGTCAACAAGTATGGTAAAACACATTTTTGTAACCTATATACCATAAATTACTTTATGATTTGCAAATCATTTCAATGTAAATCTTATGAGAGTTGGCTGAATTATGGTAGTGGATTCGACCAACTTAGCCAAACAAAAGTTCAACATTCAATGGACACATAAGAAGGCTTCTGATGTCCATTAAGCAAACTATATAGGCCTATTGCTATATTTCTCCTCATTTTCAACATTTCAAGCAATAGAATCTAATAGGTGAGATTTTAATGTAGCTATCAATCAATTTAATTTTTTGAGCACTAGCATAATCTATTCTGAACATTTCTATTGAAAGGATCAATAACAATTACTTTCGAGGTGAGGGAAACAAAAATAACTTTTCAGAGATTCTACTTCTTTACTTAAAGGCTATCACACTTATTATTGCTTGTTGTTGGCATAGCCTACAGGTAACATAAGATTTGGATTGGGCCTTCCATCCAAGAAATAGCAGTGTTGTCAGAGGGAAATTCGAACTTCTTCAAATTCCCGATTAGACCCATCCTCGATATGCAAGTTAGGTTAGTATTAAAAAGTTCCTGGGTGAAAGGATTCAAGGGAAATAATACGGTACTGTATTTTTTATAAAATTGAAAAATTGCATGAATATGTTTTCTTTCAAAATTGCAATTTTTTTCCTTTCAAATATCACTTTTCTGAGAGAAGTTCTCTCACAATCATGGGATGAACTAAAAGGAGTAAAGCTATTTATATCAAAATGACAAGGAGAATTCGTGCTTTCTGTTGGTTTTTATTTTTTTCATATACGACTGATATAACTTTGTTTTAATTCCTGAATGTGCTTATCAATGTCGAGTCACCTCGAGCAGAAAACATTTGTGGGTTCAAATCGTCATCAAACGTTTGACGATCTAGAAACTTGTTTGTTTTAGGAGATAAGTAGGTGTTGAAAGCGAAAAAGTTGTTCAAAAAATTATTGATATTACTTTCCCAATTCTCAAAAATAGTCGGAAGATCGTTGTTTGACCTCTCAGGAGTTTCAAAGTAAGGAAAGCTTTGTAGGCGTAAAGCATTGTATGTTAAAGGTTGTTTTTTGAACGATTCAGGCGTATTAGAATCAGGAATTCGAGCAGCAGTCAGTTGGATTACCATAGAAATATGCAGTTTTGCAACACTGCTTGAGTTTTCTGAAGCAGGGCTTTAATTTTCTTCATTTAGCCGCATGTGTTTGCATTAGAAAAAGTTATAATTTCACACAATCTGACAACGCTGCTATTTCTTGGATGAAGGGCCCAATCCCAATCTTATATGTTACACCAACTATAAACACTAAAAAGACTTGAAGAATAAAATAATAACTTAAAGACTTGAAGAATAAAACACTTATAAGCACACTTACTCTCCAGAATTTTGTTTATCAGAAGGCTGTTTAGGGACCTCTTCCCTTTCCCGCCTTCCCTGCAGAAGTTGGTGGCAACTTCATTTGTTGTCAGCCGGACGAGCGGCGTCACAACATTCCCTCCTCCAAGTTTATGTAAGAATTCCTCCTGCAAGAAAAAAAGTCATGTATGAGGATTTTAGATTACAGAAATTCCTATTCAGGAGGTTCAGAAGACTTAATTCATCCCTTATTCATTTATTTATTGAATTATGACATGAAAATTTAGTTCAATATAAGTACTTTTCAATAACGACATTAATTGTGAAGCTGAATATAACATTATTTAATCCTTGCTCACCTTTCTATTAATATAATTTCATTGTTGGGAGAGAAAGAAGGATTTTTAACTCCTGTCAGTTATTTATTTTGCTAATTACAGGTCCTTGTAAAACAAAAAATATATTTATTGAAATGCAGATGAATACAGTTTACGGTACTCCACTTTCATTCTTCATTAGTCAAACCTTACGGTTACGGTTATCAAATAATGATTATTATTGATATACTGGTGTTTTCAATGTAAAAGTTCCACTAAAATTGATTAGCTGTTTAAAATTAAATATGCAACTGTGTATTAAATAATTGTAAATTGGATTTATTGCAAATAATTGTAAAATAGATCCTGTCCTCCATTCCAAGATAGGTTTTACGGTTATTAAAAAAAATATTATTATTGTTGCTCTTGTGTTTTTGAATGTAACTTGACAATGAAAACATTTCACGAAAATAAACTAGGTTCCTACATGTTGAAAATTGAATACAGTATATGCAACTGTATTCAACATCATTCATTGCAAATAATTGTAGAAGAGATTCTATCCTTTAATTCAAATTTTATCTTCATAATGAAAAGAAAAGGCATTCAAAAATAGGAGAATAGCGATGAGATGAAAGTTAACCTATTTTTCGTTCTCAAAAAATAGATTAAGACTGATTCGCTATCTGAGAAGCCTATGAGCTTTTTTCTTGTTGATAGAAATAGCTTGAGAATAACATCTTTCGTAAATTTTCTGGTTCAAATCTTTCAGGATCTGAAGACATGAGAATTGGAAATTGTACAATCAGTTTCTTCTCAATTTAATCAAATAAATGGATTTATTATAATAACAAGATATGCAAGTATTATTGTAATAAATTCTCACTCACCTGAACAGTGAACAGACGCAGTCACCGCAGAAACACAACAGATACAATACGGTAACTGACAGAAACTCAATGAACTACCTAATCTACTCTCTATCAATCAATTCCCTATTTATCAAACCTATCAACTCAAAAATCTATTACTAAGCCTATCTATTTATCTAAATCTATCTGCCAATTTTATTACAATCTCAGAAATCAATCTCGAAATTAGCGCGATGCTACCGGTACTTCTAAACGTTGTGAAGAGGCAAATGAACTGAAACTGAAGACGAACGAATACCAGCACCAGAATAGTTGACTTTTTCAAAAAGAGAAAATGGTGGTTGGATCTGTAGAGAATAGAAAGTTTAGGGGTGTGTGTGTGTGTGAGAGAGAGAGAGAGAGAGAGAGTGTGTGTGATTCAGTGTGGCATAATAGAGAGACAGAGACAACGTTCTAAACTGTTGGACTTCCCGTTTCTCGAATTTCACTACCTACCTACCACAGTCACTATAGACTTCCCCTTTGAAAAGCATATGTTTCGAATTCACCACGTGGAAAAAAACATCTATTTAGTAATAATTTTAATGAAATAAATAATTTCCTCAATGTTGGTTTCCATTACGAACTGCTTGCTATCATTTCATTTAATGTTTTGTTTTAATTCACTGAAGTTATTGTACAAGAAATAAGGTCCTCGTAATCAAAATTTGTATGTATTCTTTTTCTATTTGATTGAAAAATTAAAAATACCAAATGCTTGAAAATAAAATATCTTCTTCTTCGTCATATACTTGAGCAGAAACCTATTCTGAATAATATTGCCTTATGGATTGTTGTTTCATGAGAGGTTCTACCAGAAATAGGAAAAATTTAATATTTTACTTGACGGGGTAAATTAGTTTCGACAATTTATTGCCGAGTTTTCGGAGAATTAAAGAACATTTTCACGAAACTATATCTACACCTTAGTAGATAATGAGCATTATGTGCCAAATTATAAAATCTGGTGTGGCGCACTCACGCAACTTTCCTTGCCGTTATGAAAATTGATCACCTGACGCCACGGTAGTATTCCCGCGCCTCTCAAGTCTACTATTCAAAGATTAGAGCCAGCTGGTGACAGGGTAATAACGCTGGAGACACACGAGGTCTGCTATCTCTTCATAGTGAATCATTTAATAGAATCAACAGTTGCCAATAGTTTGCAATTGGATAATCACAATTTCTCTGATTTTCGAGTTTATTTTTAATTTTAGGTGAAAATGTTACTGAAGATTAATTGTAGAGATTCACATGCTCAATCTATTCCATTCGAAATTTTTCGTTTAAATTGTATCTTAAGCTTGATAATTAAGAATCTAAAATCAAACTTTGCATAGATGGGGCGGAACTCCTGAATTTTTTACAGATATGGGACTTGTAACAGTTGATAGAGCTTATCAATGACTATTTCAGGTATAACTTTAATCAATATCGTTGGAGCCGTTTTCAAGAAAATCGCGAAAAACCCTGTTTTTGACAACATTTTCGCCATTTTAGCCGCCATCTTGAATCGCATTTGATCGAAATTGTTCGTGTCGGATCCTTACATTGTAAGGACCTTACGTTCCAAATTTCAAGTCATTCCGTTAATTGGGAGATGAGATATCGTGTACACAGACGCACATACACTCATACACACACACACACACACACACACACACACACACACACACACACACACACACACACACACACACACACACACACACACACACACATACAGACCAATACCCAAAAACCACTGTTTTGGACTCAGGGGACCTTGAAACGTATAGAAATTTAGAAATTGGGGTACCTTATTTTTTCGGAAAGCAATACTTTCCTTACCTATGGTAATAGGGCAAGGAAAGTAAAAATTTTCTACTGCAAATTTCATTTCGATAACTATTAGGTACTGAGAAAACTCAAAAATCACTGATATGGGTGTTTAATATCTGAAACATGGTAGAGATCCGTTCATTTAAATAGGATCGTATTGCTGCTTGCAGGTTGTAAAAGGAAATTCAAAAGATTATGGAAGCGTTCGTGGTAAATTGTTTGTGTAATTTAAAACATTCTTTAGAGATAAAATTTCAATTGTGTCTCAATTTAACATTGGTTCAATGGACAAAGTGCTACATGAGAAATCTGCCAAACTTATAGGCTATATTCGAACCCTAATACAGTCCCGCTCTCACTTACGAGAAATACAAAGATAGGCTATTGAAGAATTAATTTTAACTTCTTTTCAACAGTAACTGATTTCTAAATTTTTTCCAAGCTGCTCCTTCACTTGAATGTTATAGAGCTGGTTTTAATACTATAATGAAATATAAACATGGATCTAGTCCATATAGTTTATCCCTTCTCACTTCCTCAAAATGCAAAATAGAGAAAATAATAATTATCAATATTTGTGTCAAAACTTATGAATGCTTTGAATGCTGTGAATGCGTTTACACACAAACCAAAAGAAAACGAAAAGAAACTGCGAATAAAATTTGGATCCTCTGTGTTGGGTTGATTAGATTCTATGAAGAAACCACTTTATCAAACGCAGGAATATTAACTTGTATAAAATAGGAGAGTTAATGGATGAAATGTGCCGCTTAAAATATACTAAATAGTCCATATTAGTGCCTTTGCCTATACAGATTGTACTCATAATGAATAAAAATAATTACAGTTCCCTTCCAACTATTTTCATTTGAACATATGCTTCACCATCATTAGCGGCATTTTCAAGTAGTGTGATTGAACTTATGATGGTGACACTTCTATTGTTTATTACTTAGTAGTTCTGTGAACAGTAGACCTCACGCAGTATTCTCATCCACAAGACTAGTACCTGTATGGAACTATAGACCTTATGGAAATACAGCAATAGACTGGCTTCTCCATAAATCTGTGTAATCACTTGTCTGCTGATTTATGATGAATAATTAATTCTATAGTCTGATTTTTACTCTAATATTGGCGTATGAAGGAGGCTCCTTTTTTCTTTTATATTATCCTTGAAATGCAAAATTTCCAAAAACCTTGTATATACGTCGACGCGCAATTTAAAAAGGAACATACCTGTCAAATTTCATGAAAATCTATTACCGCGTTTCGCCGTAAATGCGCAACATAAAAACATTTAACATTAAGAGAAATGCCAAATCGTCCACTTGAATCTTAGACCTCACTTCGCTCGGTCAATAATATTGGGTTCGACAAAAGATAGGCCGGATTTTAATAGTGCAAGCTGTATTGACAGATTTTAATTTCAGAATAAAAATTCATAAGAGTTCAAATCTCCCGGGCTTGCTGAGTCTACGACAACCTACGTGATTGGAACACGTTCGACATTCCCAACTGGCGATGTGGGAGAGGGGCGCAGAGTGTTAGAAGAATGTATTTCTTGTATGTTTTTCTCTCTTGTCAATAGCTATAGAAAAAGTCACTTCACTCACTTTGTCAAAGGACCTTTTCATCAATTTCATTGTCCCAGCAAATTCCTTAGTTGGTCTTCTGTCCCCATTATAACTCAATATGAATCCCTCTCACTCCATCTTTTCCACCCTTTCCAACTCTTCTTCAACTGTCTTTCATTCTTTGTTCTGTGAATCTACACAAAGAGTCCACTGACTCATTGAACTATAAACATTATACAGTGACATTCTATAGTTTATAGTTTCATGCCCTGACTTCCAGAACAATTTACATCCCATCAACTATAAAAATTGCAGCACACTCACAACCCTTTGTAATTACTTCCATGTTATGTTTCCTTATACATCATTTATTTTTGGAATCAGATTTTCCAGTATTGATATATTCCCAATATCAACCTAATATAGGCCTATCTTTTATTTAACCTCAATCAAAAATCAATTTTCTTATCATCCTATTGAATGAAAAAACTAGAAATAATTTTCAGTTGAACCGTACTTTGAAGCATTCCAAATGATTTCGAATCTTTTTTTTCAAATGTAGGTACTCAGAAAATAGGCCACGAAATCACTTGGTTTCACCTAATTTCTAACAGAAATTAGTACGGTAGCCCAATTCTAGAACTACAACTAGAATTCATAAAGTTCCTTTTTTGAATACTTGAATGTATATTGTACGTAAATATACATACCGTGAATAATATAATATGTCAATTCTGGAAAGTATATTTCATGTAAATCATTCACTTTCAGTAGACATTCAATTTATTGATGAATAGGCCATAAAATTGCTATGAAACAATGAAAAATCAGTAGCACACCGTTCTTAGCCTTACTGCAAATAAAATTAATCAATAACTTCTTTTCAAATAATTGTATCTATAATTTACGTGAATTTACATAAATTATATGTCAATTCTGGAAAGTATATTTCATGTAAATCATTAACTTTCAGTATACATTCAATTTATTTAACTTCTTTTCAAATAATTGTATCTATAATTTACGTGAATTTACATAAATTATATGTCAATTATGAGACATATATTATATGTAAATGATTTACTTTCAGAATACATTCAATTTATTGAGAAATAGGAGCCATGAAATCACTTTTAATCAAACAAAAATTAATAGCCCAATTGTTTTAGCTCAGCTACAACTAGAATTCATTATGTTCTTTTTTTGAATACTTGAATGTATATTTTACGTAAATATACATAAATAATATGTCTTTTCTGTTAAGTATATTTGATGTAAATCATTTACTTTCAGTATACATTCATTTTATCGACGAATATGCCATAAAATCGCTCCAATTCAGTCAAATATCAGTGACACAGCCATTTAAGCTCAACTCCAACAGAAATTCATTAAGTTTTCAATCTCAAAATTTTCATGTATAATATATGTAAACTATACGTATTTTAAAATACTTGACATAGTTTACCAAGATTGACCTAAAAAATACGTATTATATACGTGGTGTGCTGACTGGGTGGATTGGGGGGGGCTTGCGCCATTGCCCTTGGGGGGGGCTGGGCACCCCTGGTTCTCACCTTTGACTTACTGAAGGCCAAAGTCGTTGTCCATCTGTTTGTATGTTCTACAATAACATTAGAGAGAATTGATCAATCAGCTTCAAATGTTGAACACGTATTCTTTGAACCTTTTTACAGGTCAAGTTCGTTGGACAGCAGAGTTCACTAAGGCCCGCCGCAAAGTAGACCCACGCAAATCCACGAAAAGCAACCCACGCCGTGGGATGTTTTGTAAACCATTGCTAGGCTTCTCTAGACATCTGTGTAATACATGCAATAAATAATCACTTGTCAGCTGATTGATTATGAATAATTTTATAGCAATGGTTTAAAAAACATTCCACAGCGTGGGTTGCTTTTCGTGGATTAACGTGGGTCTACTTTGCGGCGGGCCTAACTCCATCGTCCTTTTTCAGGATATACAAATAACATTGAAAGTGCTTAAGAAGAAAAATTTGTTTCGATTTTTTCATCATTTAGTCAGCTGGAATTAATTAGATGCTATTAATGTAATTTTTCAATTCATTTAAAAAAGCTGATGCTATTTGGCAGGCTGGTATCACACTGACTGTCCTTTATGCGCCGACACATGATTTCAGCTGAATAATACTCAACATAATTATTTTATTTATAAGTTCTATATTAATGTTAACGTCTGTCTGCCTGTCTATTAACTGTAACATACGCGTAATTGATAATACTAATTTGTGATAGCAGTTGCTATGACATTGACAAATTTTCTATGACAATTTTTTTTTTGTTCAGTGTTAAAATTGTGAGTAGAGCTACTATTAGTGTTTACTAACACTCGATTATTCAATGTAGGTATCCATATATTTCATTTTTGTATCACTAGTAGTTCTGTGAACAGTAGACCTCGCGCAGTTGTAACGACTCCCCAAACCATAAGCACATCCACACTGATACACTAACTAACTATTTATTTGATCAGATCATGCTTACACAAGATTTAATTAACTTATAACGCTTTCCATAATTTAGCGCGAGAAAACCAGAAGACATCTAGGCGCCCAGACGAGCTGTTATAAGTTCTTTGCATCCTATTTAATAGTGCATAAAAATTGCATTCAATGAGGCATGCAGTTTATAGTCTACACAGATGCTAATTTTTTACCAAGTTACATAGAGATATTGAATTGCATGCGTCATGGCATGCAATTTATAGTCAACTCGACAGCTGATTTATGAAGAATAATTCTATAGTTTGATTTTCACTCTAATATTGACGTATGAAGGAGGCTCCTTTTTCCTTTTATATTATCCTTGAAATGTAAAATTTCCAAAAACCTTGTATATACGTCGACGCGCAATTTAAAAAGGAACATAAATATACCTGTCAAATTTCATGAAAATCTATTACCGCGTTTCGCCGTAAATGCGCAATATATAAACATTTAAACATTAAGAGAAATGCCAAACCGTCGACTTGAATCTTAGACCTCACTTCGGTCAATTAATTATTAGTATTATCTTTAATGTTGAGATCATTGAAACGTTTTCATATATATGTGCAGGTTTTGTCATTAATTTTCTTTTTAAATTCTGTATCGAAATCATGTATCATATGACCACGTTCCAATTTGAAAAAAGAAGTTGTATTAAAAATGAAGTTGGATCCAAGATGGCGGAGTATAGTTTTGAAGCGATAGAAAGTAGTTTTTTTTCAAATGGAATAGGATCCCCATGGAACCTAATGTCATATCATACTACTTGTAAAAGAGATATTTAACTGTTTCCATAATAATTCTCATTAACTCAGGGTATAATTACAAATTGCGGATTTCAGAGATCAATACAACAGTTCATGAGCGAGTTCTATAACCCAGGGGTCACTAGTTATTCTATTAAAAAACAAATCAACTGTCAGCTGGATTATAAATTACATTCAATATTTTTTATATAAATACGAGTAGCACTTACAAAGAAAGCAAGTAATATTGGAGTATGGAGAAAATTCCTCCTACTCTCATAATATTATTATCCTGAAGAAAACACAAATTGAGTCAGCTGTATTTCGTCTATTTTTGCAAATTGGTTTTTAATGCCTAAGGGCATTAAGGACCGGTTTCCGAGCTCGGGATTTAGTTAAGTTGTATACTTTAAACAGCTGGAGTAGGAAAATTTGCTTTCCAAAATGAGGCATAGTCCACGTTTAAATTAAATTTTCGAAAAACTAGAAAGCCGGTTAAGTTTTAATTGTGATTAATTCCACGAGAACCAATCAGAGAAGCCGTTCTATCAAAAAGGTCTTCTCTGATTGGTTCTCGTGAAATTAATCACGGTTAAAATTTAACCGGATTTTGTGCAACCAGGCTGTATAAATACAGTGTTTCGCTGTAAATGCGGACACCCATCAAGAGAAAAGCAAAACCGTCAACTTGAATCTTGGACCTCGCTTCGCTCGGTCAATGAATAATATTTTATAGTCTCATTATTTCTTTGATCAGAAGTAGATGATGTATATAGCGATATTGGAGTATGAACGGTTTCACTAAAATTACTATTGCCCAGGTCAGTAAAATAATTGAAAACGTGAATCTTTTGCTTTGATTGTTTTCTATTATAGATATGGCAACAGGAATTTATTTTGGTTGTTTCTCCATAAAAGTTTTCTATTGATACTACTAGTCTATATATCAATAATAGTTTTTATTGATTTAAATACTATTTATATATCATTAAATATTATTTATTACCCCGTCACATTATATTATGATGAAGTGGGGTATCATTTTTTAAGAATGTGCAAAAACAGTACGGTAGGCCTAAAACTTTATTCTGATTATTACTTTTGTGAGATAATGGAATAAGTAGGTAATCAATAATATTAAATATAAATAAAAATACTGAAATGGAGTTTTTTTAAACGAATAAGTTTTTCAAAAATTAATATTCTTTTGAGAAAAATTATCTATTCAAAAATATCCATGTACATTTACTGAATCAAAGCTCGTACTGTATATGTCCAACTACATTTTCTATTTCACTTGTGGCTTCAGTTCCATTGTGCATTATGATCACTTGACCTAAGTTTGCAGGTTGAATAATGAAAAAAATGAATTCTTTATCTGACATTGCAATTGGATTATAATAATGTTGTTTATCCAAGTTGATAAACATTTGAAAAATATTTTGAAAAGATATTAGGGAAATATTTTGGGACTGTGACATGATACACACCACACACCTGAAAATAAACTATTCATTTTTTGAATTTTCTAAATATTATTATTACTGTATTTTTGTTTTGCTGTTTCTATTCATTTTTATAATGAAACTTCTTCTGAATGTTTATTCCAAATTTCGATGATTGTAATTTCACACTACTTTGCATGAATTCATTAGAAGTAAAATGATGACATGCTGAACTTCTGAAATCAAACTACCTATTTTTTTTTTAATTCTTTATATCATTATTGTATATTGTATATTGTATACAATTTTGTTTTGTCGTTTATATTATGAGAATCTCACTACATGTTTCTTACAAATTTTTATGATTGTAATTTTACATACTGCATTGACTTATTGATTTAATAAAAGAATATGAACATCTGAAAACAAACTACCGTATTTCCTTCTTTGAATTTTTATATTATTGCATATAATTTTTGTTCTGTCATTTTTTATTATGAGACTCTTCATAAATATGTTTCTTACAAATGTTGATGATTGTAATTTTATGCCTTGGTATTTGAATATAACTCAAGAGAATATACAAAATCTATCTGATTGTTTTTTTTCATACTACATTTTTACTTATTTTTGGAGGAAAAATAAATATCTATTATTCTGATTTCAATTTTATATATCATTGACTTATTCCTGAAAATAAAATAAAAATGTATTAAGTTATGCTGAATTTATATTTTCCAGCTCATGATCTTGGTACCTGATCTGATTTCTCAATAGTAAACCGTTCCTAAACTCGTTATATGTCCAAATTACAGTTCCAAAATCCATCAATCCAAACTATTTTTCTATTTTCTCACAAAACTCGTGTCACTTGATTTTCTATAGAAGTGTGGAAATTTATTTCATGAATAAACTCCTATGGATGTGTTGTCCAACGATCAGATAAATTATAATTCAGAGGACAAGAGTATAAACTATATCCATAGATTCATATCATTTCACATCTTTTCCGAAAAATAAAATTATTACGCATCTGAAACAAACAGAAATTATAATTCAGAGGACAAGATAAACTATATCCATAGATTCATATCATTTCACATCTTTTCCGAAAAATAAAATTATTACGCATCTGAAACAAACTTTTAAAATTTGTAATCTTAGAATCTTTAAATTCGTATTTGCGCGCCTTTTTTGGAGAACGAAGCTTGGAACAAGGGATTCATAGAGCTACATATTTTGAAAGCTAATTATTCCACCTGGAGCGCTGAGAGCTGCCTTCGTCATGGATTAGCTATATATAGTTTGTTTACAACGTCGACAGAGTGGTAAATGGTTTGTTTACAAAGTCGTCCGAGCGCTCCGTCGTCCGAGTGGCTGTCTCCCCCCAATGCAGGTCTTTCTTGTTGAAAAGTTGTTGAACTGCTCTGTGGCTGCTCCTCATAATTCTGTTTAAAAGTGTTGTTTTCTTCAATTTTGGGGTAGATAATGGTGAGTAGACACTTATTTATGAGTAATATCTAATCTTAAATGTAGCCATTGTTTAATATTGCTCTGTTCATGAAGATTTTATCTGAATTCAATGGTTTTTGCATAGCGTCATTTCATCCAATATGGCTGACTCAGAAGACTCAAACATTTTCAAATGAAATAAGTTTTCATTCCATGTAAGTTGATAGACTACCTTTGTTGGATTTTCATTGCGAATTTCAAAGTGCAATTTTCGAACCTAGTCCTTCAATTTTTAGGAAGCTTCCATTTTTTGTTAATATTTTTAAATGGAATTTAAATTATTAATTTCGGCCCACACGGTCGTAAGTTGATTGAAAATTCAGTTATAACTTTTCTAAAACATTTTCTTGTGTTTCTGCTGTCGTAATTGACTAATTCTATGCATTTAAATTAAAGACCAATATTGCAAATGAAATTTTTGAAACTATGAGATACTTTGGTAGTCTTTAACTTAGTTTTTTGTGGCACGCGGCCAC
Source organism: Nilaparvata lugens (assembly GCF_014356525.2). Classification (NCBI taxonomy): domain Eukaryota; kingdom Metazoa; phylum Arthropoda; class Insecta; order Hemiptera; family Delphacidae; genus Nilaparvata; species Nilaparvata lugens. Next base: position 8,469,665 of record NC_052519.1, on the reverse strand, counting down.
GCCCTTAGGTAGGCTATTATTATACACAGTTGTGAATAATTTTTAACCATCAACCTGCTATTATATACGTATGATTCTATAAATCTCTTGATAATACAGTTTTTTTTGTTGAAAATTTTAAAAAAATAGTAATTTCTCTGAAGTGTTGAGGGTGTGAAATGAGAATTGCCAATTTTCTCTGAGAGCTACCGTACATCTCCATCTTTCAATCTCTCATTTTTGTAGTTTAAATTTATTAATTTTCAAGAATTTAGTTAGGTAGAGTTTTCTGTCATACTGAAAACAGACAACCGTTGTAATTCGATTTGCTATTTATCACCTTTCATCATAACTTTTTCTTATTCCCCCTGAATACTAACTTATTCAGACATGACTCTAACTATTCCAACATGACTCTTCAAATTGAATCATTTCATTTGTCACTTGATCATCTCCTTTCATTCGAAATATATTATGATAACTTAGGATCGTAATGCAAGTAAATTTTCTAAAATAATGTGATTCGTTTCAAAAACTTATCTGCTTCAATTATTTATCATCAATCGAAATTTTCCAAAGAAATAACTTGAATAGAAATACTGTTTTTATGTGAAATGTTGAATTCCAGTGAGATTGACATGAAATTATAGAATACTGTATGCGATTTCTTTTCAAAAAAAATTGAAATAATGAACTCAATTTATGGAATGAATTTCTGAATTAGATTTTTAAAGTTTTAAAGTCCAGTTCAATTTCTCATTTCAATAAATATTGTTATTTTTTGAATAGTCTACTATTATAACTGTGTAACTTTTTCAATAAAACAGTTGAAAATAATCAGGAATATTTCATGTATAATAGGTATAAATTACAATATTCCATTCTTATTTTCAGGGTATAAATTCAGGTTATTTTCAGGGTATTCTTATTTCATAGGTATAAATTACAATATTCCATTCTTATTTTCAGATAGCCTATGAGACTATAATGGAATACCTTTGAGACATCAATTTCCTTGAGGATAAAAATGCATGAAAGGAAGGATAAATTTTATTATTTTGCCACATACCTGTACACTCAAATTTTTCCAGTTGTGAGTAGGCTACATATATTCATATTGTTTTAATGATTTATATTTTATTTGTTTAACTTCATGATTTTAACAATATTTTCTTCATTCATATTTTAAAGCTTGAGAATATTATTGAATTTTGCCATTGGAGTTTTTTGAAAATTGAATTATCTTGTAGGTAAATTTAATCAGATTGAGATTAACTTGTATCTATCAGCCTATTAAGTTTTGAATTGATCAGATATCCATATTCTCTATCCATTGGAATTGAATCCTCAAAATATTTGTTGAAATGTTTAACTTTTGTAGAGATATTGATTAATTATAATTGTTATGTTTTGATAATTACAATCAAAATTCAATTTTCCTCATGGATTTTCTATTAAATCCATTCCATATCTTTTGGTATTCAATCAAAAAATTACAAAAAATTCAATTCCAAGCTTGAGTTGATTGAAAAGAACTTTTTAACTTGCAATTTACATCAATTTTGCAATAGACAAAAGTTTATAATTGAGAATTATAAATTTTAGAATTCTGAAAACCGAAATTTTCTAATGAAATAACTTGAAAAAATATGTTTTCTATGTGATATGTTGAATTCCAGTGAGAATTGACATGAAATTATGGAATACTGTGTGATTTTTTTTCAAACAAAATGGAAATAAGACCACTCCATTTCTGGAATGAATGTAATTTTAAAAATACAATTCCATTTTTATTTCAATAAATTGTTAATTTTCAAATACTGTTATACTTGTTCAATTTTCAAGTAACTTATTTTTAGCAAAACAATTGAAAGTAATCAGGAATATCTCATGTTGGTCTAAATTACAATATTTTTATTTTCAGATAGCCTATTATTTAAATTAAATCCTTTTGAGACATAAATTTCCTTGAGGATGAAAATGCATGAGGTTGAGGATAAAATCTATTGCCAAATAACTTACCAGTGATGAACACCTGTGCACTCAGAACATTTTCCAGCCTGTGAGTACTTTCTTATTTTTATAATTTTATTGATTTATTTTTTATTTTTTTAGCTTCATGATTTATCTGAGTTACAATATTTTCTTCATTCATATTCGAAAAGCTTCAGAATAGTAGCCTATTGAATTCTGCTAGGCCTGAGTTTATTGAAGTTTTTAGAAATGAGTATAGGAGGCAAACTATCAGATTTGAGACTGCGTCTACACCAAAGTTATTAACAAAATGTTAACTTGATCCTTATAGACTCTATTAGATTGAACTCAACTTATCATATACATGATAAAAATTTACCCATTAACACCCTTCTTATCAGAGTTATCAAAAATATCAAAGGACTTTTCTTATTCTGAGATACATAACATCCATATATTTTTAATGATATTTTCAAAAAAATATTTAGAGGGAATTTTTTCAAAGTCTTACAATGTGAGTCAGTTTTTCTCAATTATATCATTAATTGAAAAATATCAAAATACATTTCTTATTCTTCCCATTAAAATACATCATTGGGATAGAAAATAATTTTTTTAATTAGAATATTTTTTTTTTATAATTTCCAAATATTTTACCCATTAACACCCTTTTTATTAGAGTTATCAAAAAATGTCAAAGGACTTTTCTCATTCTGCATTCTGTGGGTGGGGGGTTTGGGTGTGGGTGGGGGAGTTAGGGGGCCCTTTGGAAACAAGGTTTGGGTGGTCCAGCTTAGGTTTGGTGACCTTGAACATTGGAAACAAGGTCAAGGTTGTCCCAGAAGTCTCCATTTCTCTCTACTTAGGTGCATTAGGCTTTGCCACAAGGCCTGATATTTATTTATATGTGTATTCTTCCTGGGGTTGGTCCTCTGTCACCTTTGTCATAATCGTGTCTGAGATTCACCATGCAATCAAAAGTTGCTTGCTGAATCGAACTGGATTGATAGATTATTTATATTATACAGTTTTGTCATTGTCATAGAATTTTGTATCCGGAAGGGTGCTTTTCCTTGATGGAAATTTTAACCTATATACATGGGAGACGGGAAAGAACAATATACATGCTATAGGAGCCAAACTACACCTAGCTACAGGCCTATTCCAAGTTACATTAAAATACATTAGAAGTTTACATTAATTTATTTTAGATAGAAGAAGGATTCTCTTATTGATTCTCGTGGTATTTAGTCTGGATTAGGAGTTAATAGACGATATTGGTTATGAAGACGATATTGTGGTTTAAATCCATATTGGAAACACTCCAAGTAGTCACAACCAAAATAATATAATAAATTTGTAGTTTAAGCATTGAAATAAGTTTAATGGACCAAGTATAAAAAAAGTTTTCCTCAGAAAAATGAGTTTTCTATAGGAAACAGGTAAATCAATGTACAAATATTATCAAACGTTTTATTAAATTGAATCTCAAGATAGAAAAATTAAACAAAATCTTGACCAATTTATTTATCTACATCTTAGATAGATCAATCTTTTTAAATATGTATAGTCGATTCCTTAAAGTTGAAAAGTCAAGTTAAATTGATTGTCAAGAATTAGTATAATTATTAGGAATAAAATTCTCAGGCTAGTTCTTGATTGGAAGCTGTGAGAATCAACCCGTCTTTTGTCGTTTTTTGTCTTTTCTCTTAAATCAAACTTAAGATATAAATAATTATTGAACAGTTCCGCATCAGGATCGTGGTCTCAAGAATATACAGTGTGATTAAAGTCAGTAGTTGATATTCTTCAAAGAGCGGCTTACAGTGATCCAGTCTGTCATCTCCCAGTACTGTTCTTAGGGTCTTGTTTTGTATGACAAGAGTATCCTTTCCAGGTGTATGACTTGTGCAATGGCTGTTCACAAGAAACCCCCTTTCCAAGTCGGTTGTCCAGGCCCCCGCTAGAATATTTGCTCTGTGGATTAAGCGAATCCGAAGCCCTCCGAGCACTCGTGAATGGCTTTCAAAAGGTTGTTTTGCAGCTTTTGACTGTACACTGGCAAGTTAAGTAGATTGAAACTGAAAATTGAATCGAAAACATTAGCACAATGGAATAGGCGGCTATAGATTTATTCAGCCCCATGCCACAATGAATAATAAAAGAATTTGAGAATAAAAAAGAATTGTACTTTTGAGAAAAAAATTATTATACTACCTATCTATCTACATGACTGCATAATTATGTCAATTTTTTTACAACATACAGTTTTTATTCGTCAGTAGCCAATACCAATAAAAAAATCCTTTTCTGTCATGCTCCCCGTAGCGAAGCACGGGTAACTGCTAGTCAGCTATATGCATGTACTTACCCTGAACAAACTCTAATTTCAAGTTATAAGGAAATAACCTCTCTTTTAATTTCTTCAATCTATTATTAGCAACCTTACACATATTTTTTGTACAAATAGATAAGAGAGGTTTATGATCTGTTTTAACTGTAACTAGAGATCCATAAATATATTCATGAAATTTTGAACACACAAACCAGATAGCTAACATTTCTAACTCTATTTGCGCCCATGACTCTTCATTGGAGTGCAAACTTCGAGATGCATATGAAATTATCCGCTCTTCTTGCATAATACAACAACCTAATCCCGTCCTGGATGCATCTGTTTGAATAATCAATTCTTTGTTGGGATCAAAGCTTGCAAGCACAAGGGCCATTGAAAGACTCTCCTTGATTTTATCTACAGCTTTGGAATGCAACCCAGTCCATGCAAATAACACATTATCTTCTAATAATTCTCGTAGAGGAGCAGTTATAGTAGCCATATTGGGCAAAAATTCTCTTACATAATTGACAAGTCCTAAAAACTTTTGAAGTTGCTTCTTGTTACTAGGATAAGTCAATGCCTGAATGGCAGTTACACGTTCTGGATCAATAGCCATACCATTAACATCAAAAATATGACCTAGAAACTTGACTGTATCAACACAGTATTGAATTTTTTTCAAATTGAATTTAATATTATACTTGCGTGCTCTTTCAATACCTCAATCAATATGTTATTCATTTCATCCCTAGTTTGAGCAGAAATAAGTATGTCATCAAAGTACAATACTACACCAGAAATATCTCCAAAATACTTATTAACTAATTTCATAAATGCCTCTGGTGCTACTGCCAAACCAAAAGGCATTCTCTTAAAACTAAGAGTCCCAATTGGACTTGCAAATGAGCACAGCTTACTTGATTCTTTAGTAAGTGGAATGTGATAAAATGCATCTTCAATATCTAATAAGCTATACAAACGTTTACCTTTCAACTTGGGGTGTATTTCACCAGGAGTGGGAATTGGAAATTTTTCAATTACAACACTTTTTTTCAATTCTGTTGGACTCAGACAAACTCTCAGAGATTTATCTAGTTTCTCCACAATAACTACATCATTTAACCATTCAACTGGTTCATCTGTTTTGCATAAAATACCTTCATCAATCAAGTTATTCAATTTTCCAATATAAGCATCCTTGAGCTTGTGTGGAACTCTATTATATGTGACAGTGGCTGGGGTTACATTATCTTTCAATTTAATACTATAAGAATCATTCACTTTACCCACCCCATCAAATACATCACCATATTTATGAATGAAATCATCTTTAGTTTTCAAACTAATTGTTACCTGGTCTGAATTTACGATAGACTTTGCATTTACTTCAACAGCCTCAAGCCGAGCAATCAACCCTAACCTAACACAGGTCGACCTACTCAATAGTGGTTCTATGGATTTCAACCCATCAGATGGTGTAGTATCATCAACTACAAAAAATTCACTGAAAATGGTGCAACCTTTACACTCAAATGTGAGTTTTACTTTTCCTACAATCTTAATAATACCACCTCCATAGGCACTAGCAACTACATTAGTCTGTTCCAAAGTCGGTGCTGGCACATAATACTTCAACATTTTACTATATAACGAGTAAGGTATAGTATTGATATCTGCCCCAGAATCTAACTTAAATTTTACATTACAACTTTGAAACTTCAAGTACCCTCTCCAAGGTTCATCTGTATTCGCTTTCACTACATTTAAATCAACAGTATCTACAGCAGCCATTTGTTTTTGGCACCCAACTACAAAATGTCCAAACAATCCACATCTGTTACATGTTTTCCCATAAGCTGGACATGCTCTAGGTTGATGTTTTCGACCACACTTTTTACAATCATACGGCAGTCCGGCAGGTGAAGGTGATGAAATCTGCTTACCTGGAGTCTTCTTCCATCGTTCAGTCTTTGATTGTGAGTGATGTTGAGTAATGGCAGTCATTTCAAATTGTTTATCATTGTTAACCGACATCACAAGTTGATGATTCTCCTGTGCTGTCTCAGCTGCACGACAAAATTGAATAACTTTATCAAGATCAATTTCTGGATCTCGTAGAAGCCTTTCTTGCAAGGCTCGATTATGAAGTCCCAACACAATCCGAACTTTCATAAGATTATCTGACTGTTCTTTGAACTCACAATTCTTAATAAGCCTTTTCTTCAAAAGATTATCTGACTGTTCTTTGAACTCACAGTTCTTGATAAGCCTTTTAAGTGATAACAAAAAATGATCAAATGTCTCACCTTCTTTCTGAGTGCATTGAAAAAATTTAAACTGTTCTATAATAACATTAGTTTTTTGTTCTCACAATGACGATTCAACCCTGCCAAGATATCCTTTACTGGTTTGTCTGTTAACCCTAACGACTCAATGAGATCATTGGCATCATCACCAATAATGAATGCAATAAAGCGGTTTTAACTTCTTCTTTGGAATTATTTAGTTCATTTGCAGTTAAATATAGTTCAAACTTTCATACAAACACTTTTAAATTCAATGACACATTACCTGAAGTCACATCAAGCGACGTAGGCTGAGATATTAATGACGACTGCGCCATGTTTTGTATGAACTGTTAAGTTTGCAATCAATTATAAGAACACTTGTTTTCATTAGTACATTCTTTAATAAATTTCATCAATTCAAATCATTAAAGATAATCAATTTCACATTACACATTGTTATTAAAGTCCACCATCTTAACTGACAGGCTGGCGCTCGAAACACAGGTGCACCAACCCAACAATCTTGATCATTCAACTTTGAAGTTGAAAACTGTCATTTTGCAAATATTTTGTAGAATATGAGTCTTTCCACAGTTGAACTAATGAGACTTTCCACCCTCAAAGTTTCATTTACATTTGTTTCATAAATAGACACATTAATAAATTTTCCAATATAGGAATAAGTTAGTTACAATTGACACAAAAGTGTCCTCCTCATCCTTCTAGGATTGATTTTGTCTACGTTTTCCTCAACATAAGTTGATTTTATTTCACATTCATAAATTTTCCAATAAAGGAATAAAAAATTTATTGGCACAAACTAAGTGTCCTCTTCCTTCTTTTTTTTTGTATAAAGTGTTCCAGTAATTTCCAGTAACCACATGATCTATTGTTTTATAGCCTCACATCAACTGGGTACTTTCCAATCACTTTATTTATATATATAATATGGTAAGAAAGTTCCCAAAGATCTGCTTTTCCATTTGATTGATTAATTCAAGTTTCATGCCAAGGCCTGCTTGAATTGTCCCAATTTCCAGTAACCACATCATCTATTGTTTTATAGCCTCACATCATTTGGGTACTTTCCAATAGCTTTATTTATATATATTATATGGTAAGGAAGTTCCCAAAGATCTGCTTTCCCATTTGATAGATTAATTTTGATAGGATGTATGTTGACTTGACTAAAATCCTCATTGGTTGAGAAGTGGACAGATCCCTGCAGCTGAAATCTGGACTGAGAACTGCCAAGAATAGAATCTCAATTCCAATACCCACAGTCTAACTTTTTTTAGCTACACATTTTTTGAGGCAGACACTTCTTGGACTTCTGTCTTAACTGTACTAAAAAGTTATTATTCATAGGCCTACTGTTTTGTCATGGAAAGCAACATCAATTTTCTTATTTGTGACTTGATTGCAAGCGCAAATGTCAATCTTTGAGGGACAATCAGTGGGGACAGGATTTTTATCACCAAGAGTCACAATTCAGATCCAATTGCTTAGTTTCTTCAGTTTGCATATTCTGTGAGTGCTTCTCGAGTATTATAAGTATTCCATATTTGAATACCTAAATTATTGTTGGCCATGTTCAACAGCAATGTGTGTGCATTCTCATCAGATTCATGATTGAAGAGCTACACCATTAAGGATTAATTGTGTTTCATTTTAATGTTTGACAGCAGTATGAGTTTTCATTTGGCCTCTGTGTTTAGGATAGTGAGTACAATAGAGACATTGGAGCTGGGGCTGCATGCCACATTCATATTTCTGATGGTTATTACTTTGCTTATATGGGCTACTTGATTCAAATAAAAACAATATAAAACCTTCTTGTACCCTTTTATCAAAAAACTTTGAAATATTAGTTTTTATAGCATGATATAATAATTACAATAAATTATTGAAATTCGTCTACTCACCAAAAACCGTAAGCCATGGATGAGAATGGATAAAACCATGAAGAACATGAACAGTTGTGTTCTGCAGAACATTCCCAGCAGTTTTTTGGTAACAATGATCTGTAAATTGAAGTGATTCAATAATATCAATGATCTCAATTAATATAGGATCCTCAAGTTGATGAAACAGAACAAACGGGGGTTTTTGCGCATGTTGCGATTTGAGACAACTGGTGACTGACTCATTAGATGAAGAAGGATGAAGAATGAAGAATTATTAATACAGATAAATAGAATGACTTGTTTATTTGTTGACTTGGCGGAGTTTGGAAAGTAATGTCCACTCTTTACACTTTACACAAAAATTAGCTGGTAAACTCATACTTTCATTGGATAAAGGATGGAACAGTGGAGAGTAGGGAGAGTATGTGTCACTTCTATCACCAGCATCCCCAGTCTCCATAGCAAAGCGTCCAATTTCAATTGCCAGTTCAACAACAAATTCCTTATTAGTTTTCCACTCAATTCATCCGCCACCTTAGCTTATCACCACTCATGTGATAATCAAGCATATTTCTAATTTTTCACCTAAATATAATTCTTATATTAAGAACTTGAACATATGAAGTGAATACACTAGCTATTAAATCAATCATTGAAAGGAAGACTTTGAAAACTTCTCATGAAATCCATTGGAGTTGCCATCTCTGTTGAGAAGTTTGACTTGCTTGACTAGGAAAAAAACTATTTGCAGAAAGTTTTCTCACTGTTATGATTATTTTATCATCACTTGTATTTCACGTTCTAACGTTATTCAAAAAGAAAACATATTAAAAAACCAACTATTAATTAAAAAAATCAATGATAACATCCTATTTTCTCCGAGGTATCCATTTGGTAGTATTGGTGTATTTCGTGAGTGCTTCTGGAGTATTTTAAGTATTCCATATTTGAATACATCATTTTGTAGTATTGGATCCTTTTATTTGTGTCAGCACTTCCTACTTACCTGTGGCCAACTACTTTCACTATTTATATTGATAATGAATTTTGAGTAGCAAAAGCGGTAAGCATAAGCAAAGTATGAGAATATTAGCGAAATATCCACTTTTATACTGATGTTGAACTCACCTTTCACAGACTGACAACAATTTGTGTATTGCACCCCCTGTCCAAGCCCCACCATGAGAGCGGCAACAATGGCTCTGTTGCCAATTCGTTCGGGGATTAAGGATCATATCAAAGTGATCATGGCAAGTGACATTTCTGAAAGCTATTTTCCTCAACATTTTGTTCTGCAAAATAGAACATTATAAAAAGTTTAGTCAATTTTGCTTTTGATTCATTAATCAAACAATCCAAATTTGAAATTGACAATCCCAACCTAATTTTAAAAAGTGACATTTTTACTGCAGAGCATTGCACTTATAGTTATCAGTTATCACTAAACTATGAGGGAACCTTATAATATTTGTACCTAATATTTAGGAACCACACAGCCTCATCTATATGGAATGTATGGCAATCATGTTTTGGTTCATTAAGAGCATTCATTAGAATGCCCTCCAACTCCCCTTGTCAAGTTTCAATTGCCAGTTCTCCTGGGCAACAACAAATTCCTTATTAGTTTTCCACTCAATTCATCCACCACTTTAGCTTATCACCACTCATGTGATAATCAAGCATATTTCTAATTTTTCACCTAAATATAACTCTTATATTAAGAACTTGAACATATGAAGTGAATACACTAGCTATTAAATCAATCATCATTTTGTAGTATTGGATCCTTTTATTTGTGTCAGCACTTCCTACTTACCTGTGGCCAACTACTTTCACTATTTATATTGATAATGAATTTTTAGTAGCAAAAGCGGTAAGCATAAGCAAAGTATGAGAATATTAGTTGAATATTCACTATTATATTGATGTTCAACACACCTTTTACAATTTGTGTTTTGTGCACCCTGTCCAAGCCGCATCATGGGGGAGGTAACAATGGCTCTTTTCCCAATTCCTGTCTCGAAATTCGTTTGGGGATCGAGGATCATATCAAAGTGATCATGGCAAGTGTCATTTTTGAAAGCTATTTTATTTAACATTTTGTTCTGCAAAATAGAATGAAAAGTTTGGTCGATTTGGCTTTGATTCATTGATCAAACAATCCAAATTTGAAATTTTCAATCGCAACCTAATTTTAAAAAGTGACATTTCTACTGCAGAGCATTGCACTTATAGTTATCACAACCTAATCTTAAAAAGTGTCATTTCTACTGCAGAGCATTGCACTTATAGTTATCAGTTATCACTAAACTATGAGGGAACCTTATAATATTTCTACCTAAAATTTAGGAACCTCACAGCCTGTCTATAAGGGATGTATGGCAATCATGTTTTGGTTCATGAAGAGCATTCATTAGAATGCCCTCCAACTCCCCTAGCTTGATTGTATTTCAATTTGTTTCTCTTTATTTCTTCTATTTGTAAACTGCTGCTCATCCATTACTGAAATCAAATTTCAATCTTTCTGAACTTGTTTTCATTTTATTGAGAACAGGGAGCAGGATACTCATTAAAAGTCTCCATCATATTCTTGTTGATGGTTGCTACATTCAATCAATCATGATGAATCTACCTACTGGGACTTTCTTTATGCACTTTGTTGTAGTTTAGGCACTGTGTTACATTTCTACAACTATACTACTATAAAATTATTATTATTATAGGCCTAGTGATTTGTGATAGGGATCTAGATGTGTACCGACCACTATCAGATCAGGGTCTAGAGTACCAACCACCAGAAGATCGATATCTGGGTTTAGTGTCACTCCAAAACATGATGATCTAGTGATGATATCCTAGCTTCATCATCACTAAGAGATGGAAATAATGTTTTGATTCATTAAGAGCATTCATTAGATGCCCTCCAACTCCACTTGATTATTTATTCCACTTTCTTTTTCTCCATAAACTGATCTAGATGTGTAACTAGAGTACTGACCTCTAGGACATCGAGATCTGGATCTAGAGTTCCAACCACTAGGAGATCGAGATCGGGGTTTAGTGTCACTCCAAAACATGATGATCTCCTAGTGATGATCGCCTAGCTTGATCATCACTAGGAGATGGCATTCATGTTTTGGTTCTTTAAGAGCATTCATTAGATGCCCTCCAACTCCCCTTGATACTTTTTTCCACTTTTTTCTTCTCCGTAAACTGCTTCTAGATGTGTACCTAGAGTACATAGAGTACTGACCTCTAGGACATTGAGATCTGGATCTAGAGTACCAACCACTAGGAGATCAACATTGGGGTTTAGTGTCACTCCAAAACATGATGATCTAGTGATGATATCCTAGCTAGATCTTCACTAGGAGATGGCAATCATGTTTTGGTTCTTTAAGAGCACTCATTAGATGCCCTCCAACTCCCATTGATACTTTTTCCCACTTTTTTTCTCCTCTGTAAACTGCTTCTAGATGTGTACCTAGAGTACCTAGAGTACTGAACTCTAGGACATCGAGATCTGGATCTAGAGTACCAACCACCAGGAGATCGAGATCTGGGTTTAGTGTCACTCCAAAACATGATGATCTAGTGATGATATCCTAGCTAGATCGTCACTAGGAGATGGCAATCATGTTTTGGTTATTTAAGAGCATTCATTAGTTGCCCTCCAACTCCCCTTGATACTTTTTTCCACTTTTTTCTTCTCCGTAAACTGCTTCTAGATGTGTACCTAGAGTACCTAGAGTACCGACCTCTAGGACATCGAGATCGGGATCTAGAGTACCAATCACCAGGGGATCGGGATCTGGGTTTAGTGTCACTCCAAAACATGATGATCTCCTAGCTTGATCATCACTAGAAGATGGCAATCATGTTTTGATTCATTAAGAGCATTCATTACATGCCCTTCAACTCCCTTTGATTTTTTTTCCAGATTTTTCCTCATTTTTCTCTGTAAACTGCTCCTTATCCATTTCGGAAATCAAATTACAATCTTTCTGAATGTGTTTTCATTTTATTAAGAACAGGGAGCAGACTCTACTCGTTAAGAGACTTCATCAAATTCTTGATTCGATTGTTGCTACAATCAAGCAATCATAATGACTCATGGTGACACTAAACCCAGATCTCGATCATAGTTTAGTGATAACTGATAACTATAAGTGCAATGCTCTGCAGTAGAAATGACACTTTTTAAAATTAGGTTGTGATAACTATAAGTGCAATGCTCTGCAGTAGAAATGTCACTTTTTAAAATTAGGTTGGGATTGTCAATTTCAAATTTGGATTGTTTGATTAATGAATCAAAAGCAAAATTGACTAAACTTTTTATAATGTTCTATTTTGCAGAACAAAATGTTGAGGAAAATAGCTTTCAAAAATGACACTTGCCATGATCACTTTGATATGATCCTCAATCCCCAAACGAATTTCGAGACAGGAATTGGGAAAAGAGCCATTGTTACCTCCCCCATGATGCGGCTTGGACAGGGTGCACAAAACACAAATTGTAAAAGGTGTGTTGAACATCAATATAATAGTGAATATTCAACTAATATTCTCATACTTTGCTTATGCTTACCGCTTTTGCTACTAAAAATTCATTATCAATATAAATAGTGAAAGTAGTTGGCCACAGGTAAGTAGGAAGTGCTGACACAAATAAAAGGATCCAATACTACAAAATGATGTATTCAAATATGGAATACTTAAAATACTCGAGAAGCACTCACAAAATACACCAATACTACCAAATGGATACCTCGGAGAAAAAAGGGTGTTATCATTGATTTTTTCAATTAATAGTTGGTTTTTTAATATGTTTTCTTTTTGAATAACGTTAGAACGTGAAATACAAGTGATGATAAAATAATCATAACAGTGAGAAAACTTTCTGCAAATAGTTTTTTTCCTAGTCAAGCAAATCAAACTTTTCAACAGAGATGGCAACTCCAATGGATTTCATGAGAAGTTTTCAAAGTCTTCCTTTCAATGATTGATTAATAGATAGTGTATTCACTTCATATGTTCAAAAAAAAAATAAAAAAAATAAATAAAAAAAATAGAAAAAAAAATAAAAAAAATAAATAAAAAATAAAAAAATTAAAAAAAATTGAAAAAGAAAAAAAATCAAAAAAAAAATGAAAAAATAAAAGAAAAAAATTGAAAAAAAATTGAAAAAAAAATAAAAAATTAAAAAAATAAAAAAAAAAAAAAATCGGAATAATGGGAAAAAAAGGGAAAAAAGGGAAAAAAAATTCCCCCCGGATCCTGAACTGGGGTATAAAAGGAGTTGTTCTACAAGGAGTGGGACATATGATCCAATACTACAAAATGATGTATTCAAATATGGAATACTTAAAATACTCGAGAAGCACTCACAAAATACACCAATACTACCAAATGGATACCTTGGAGAAAAAAGGGTGTTATCATTGATTTTTTTAATTAATAGTTGGTTTTTTAATATGTTTTCTTTTTGAATAACGTTAGAACGTGAAATACAAGTGATGATAAAATAATCATAACAGTGAGAAAACTTTCTGCAAATAGTTTTTTTCCTAGTCAAGCAAATCAAACTTTTCAACAGAGATGGCAACTCCAATGGATTTCATGAGAAGTTTTCAAAGTCTTCCTTTCAATGATTGATTTAATAGCTAGTGTATTTACTTCATATGTTCAAAAAAAAAAAATAAAAAAAATAAATAAAAAAAATAGAAAAAAAAATTGAAAAAATAAGAAAAAATGAAATCCAAAAAAAAAATCAAAAATCAAAAAAAAAAAAAAAATAAAAAAAAATTAAAAAAATAAAAAAAAAATTAAAAAAAAATTGAAAAAGAAAAAAATTAAAAAAATAAAAAAAAATTAAAAAAATAAAAAAAAAAAAAATTAAAAAAAAATTGAAAAAATAAGAAAAAATGAAATCCAAAAAAAAAATCAAAAAAAAAAAAAAATTAAAAAAAAATTGAAAAAGAAAAAAAAATTAAAAAAAAAAATCAAAAAAAAATGAAAATAAAAGAAAAAAAATCAAAAATCAAAAAAAAATCAAAAAAAAAAAAAAATTGGGAATAATGGGAAAAAAAGGGAAAAAAGGGAAAAAAAATTCCCTCCGGATCCTGAACTGGGGTATAAAAGGAGTTGTTCTACAAGGAGTGGGACATTGTGTCTCTGACAGTCATGCCGTCAGTACATGTGTGTGTGCCACCAGTATGTGTGTGTGTGATTTCAGCGTATTGGTTTTGGATTACTTCCATCTTTATCAACATCAAGAGTAAGTACCAATGCATTTTATAGTTATATATATTTATATTATATTCATGATTCCACAATTAAGTTCAAGAGAGTAGAATTTTGAAGTAGTTTGAGACTGACAATAAAATTCTAAAATGACTTAAATTCGAAAATGACAAGTTTAATTATGAATTAGGTTCCAATACATAGAGTAAATGACATAGTCAAAAATGACTAGTGTAATTATGAATTAGGTTAAATACATACAAGTTAAGAGTTTAATTGTGAATTATGTTCTCTGAGTTGGTGGTTGTAATTCAACCTAACCTAAAAACGTATAACAAGTCTTTGCCCTAGAATTAGGCTATACCCACAATATGTTTGACATTGATAGTGTGTATGTCATTTCAGACATGAGCGGCAATGGTTCTAATGATCAGGAGCACCCATCCCACCTCAGGAAGTAGATCCTAGACCCCCATTCACATTCCCCCATACAGCTCCCGACCATCATCCCTAGAACATTCAATATAAACACCCACAAACCTCCATCCCCGACCCACCCACACACCTGACCCACGATCCTAGATACTGATTCACTGCCTTCATCCCCCACATCTGTTGATAGTGATTTATATATAGAGTTGAATACTGCATACCATACTAATACAATATTGTTCTGCATTGTTCCAGATGAGCAAAGCTGTACGATGTCAGCAAACAGCAAACTCTGTGGACGAGTTTGTTGTCCTGGAGGAGGCATTCAAATCCCGACTCACGACTCTATACTACAATAATGCATACAAGGATGAGCCTGCCAAAGATTTCCACACCTTTCTGAGCAGTCTGAAGGATAAAATTGTTCACATCATCAGTCAACAACTGCAGACACATGGAGCAATGAAGTTCAATCTAGTATTGGAGGCAACATATTTCCGCAGCACCCTTGATAAGACCTTCTTCGAACAAGAAGAATTTCAGAATGTCGCCTTCAAAACTCCAAACTACACCATCTTCAGTATCATCAATCTTCCAGACATCATCAACCAAGCGTGCATGACCCTACTGGATGAGGAGTCGAAATTCGAATAAAATTCCAGTGGATGGAGTCTGCTTATCATTGATGGATTGCTTATCAGGATTAGCAAACATATTCCCCTGCGTGGATCATCCTATATCAGTCTTCCACCTCTTCTATCAGCACAAAAGGCAATCGTTAATCCTATAAACAAGGACCAGCAATGTTTCAAATGGGCCATCCTCACCAAACATGTACAAGGCAGCCATCCTGAACGAGTCAACGACCGATATTATCAATTGGAGGAGAGATACAACTTTTCAGGCATTGGATTTCCCACTACCATCAGTCAAATCGATATATTTGAGAAAGATAATCCGGAGGTATCAGTTAATATTTATGGTGTGGATGAGAAGAACGTTATATTTCCAAGAAGAGTTGGAAATGCAATGAAGGCAGATCACTTTGATCTTCTCCTCCTCTGTGAGAGTAAGGATGATGATGAAAACAGCACCCTTGAGGATGACAATGAACATAAATCAAATAGCCACTACTGCTACATCAAAAATTTTGAAAAACTTGTGGGATCTCAACTCACAAAACATCAGCATAAAATTATCATCTGCAGACGATGTTTCATCCATTACACCCAGAACAGAGATGGAGAACGCAGGATGGCTGAGCATGAGGAGTATTGTGCTAGCAATAATACAGCAAGAATCATCATGCCACAGGTTGGAAAAGATGGTAAACCTCCAACCTTGAAGTTTGAGAAACATGTGCAAAAGTATAGAGTACCTGTTGTAGCATACGCCGATTTTGAGTGCATCCTGGAGAAACCTAATGAAGACAATGAACAATGGATTGGTGAAGCTACCAAAGTTATCCAGTACCATCGGGCAATGAGTTACTGCTTATACTTTGTGCGGGACCCATATTTGGAAGATTCCTGGCTGACAATCACTAACCTAATCCCTCATGAGCCGATTGTCTATAGGGGTCCTGATGCCACCGAACATTTCATGAAGACCCTCACCATGTATGCAAAAGATTTAGATGAGGCAATTGACTGCAGGAATATCAAGTTGCTCCCACTAACCAAAAGAGAGAAAGAACGACATAATGCAGATGATTTCTGTGAGGCCTGCAATGAACGGTTCAATAAAGATAAGGTGTATGACCATTGTCATATAACTGGTATCTACCGGAATGCATTATGCCGGAAATGCAACCTGCAGCGAGAGCGACAATCATTCATACCAGTGTTTCTCCACAACTCTTCAAACTACGATACACACCTCATTATTCCAGAGCTGGGTAGAGATAAGGATCGGCTGTCTGTCATCCCAAACTCATCGGAAAAGTATATATCATTCACCAAACAAATATCTCCAAAAATGCACCTTCGATTCATCGATACATTCCGGTTTACACCTGATAGTTTAGACAATCTGGTCACCAACCTAGTCAAATCAGCATCGAATCCAGAAGACTTGTCCAAAGTGCTGCCACATACTGCCAAGGTGTTTGGAAACAAAGTGAGCCTTGTCTCAAGGAAAGGAGTGTTTCCATACGACTACTGCGATTCATGGCAGAGACTCAAAGAAACATTGCTACCACCCAAAGAGGCATTTTTCAGCAAGCTGGTTGATAGGAGTGTTAGCAATGATGATTATGAACATGCTCAAACTGTGTGGAACCAATTCAGTTGTAGAACTCTGGGAGAATACAGTGACCTATACTTGAAAACAGATGTTCTCCTGCTGCTGATGTCTTTGAGAGCTTCCGTGATGTATGCATGAAGACTTATGATTTGGATTGTGCTCACTACTTTACATCTCCAGGCTTTTCCTTTGATGTCATGCTGAAATATACTAAAGTCGAGCTTGAGCTCCTTACTGACTATGACATGTACATGTTTATCGAGTGAGGTATCAGAGGAGGAATAACAAATTGTATACACCGTCATGCTGTAGCCAACAATGCCTACACAGGAGCGCCTATTGACCCCGAGAAGCCTACATCATATCTCCTGTACACAGATGTGAACAACCTGTACGGCTGGGCAATGTGCCAACCACTTCCATGCCGGAAATTCCAGTGGATGGAGAAAGATGAGTTGGAGGGGGTGAGCAGAGGTATTGAGGGTGTTGGAGATGTTCAAAAGATTGGCTACATCTTGGAGGTGGACATTGAGTACCCTTCTGAATTGCATGATGAGCACAACGACTTCCCATTCCTGGCAGAGAACAAAAAAACTCTTAAATCTAATCATGTACGACTCATGACAGCTCTAAGCAAGCGTGAACGATATGTATGTCATTACCGCACCCTAAAACAGGCAGTACAACATGGATTGAAAATCACTAAAGTTTATCGAGGTGTGCGGTTTGAGCAGGAGGACTTCCTAGCACCCTACATCATGCTGAACACCAGAATTCGACAGCAGTCGAAGAATAAGTTTGAGAAAAATTTCTTCAAACTTATGAACAACGCAGTTTTTGGCAAGACAATGGAAAATGTGCGAAAAAGGGTGAGTATGGAGCTAGTGAATGACGAGAAGCGATTAAAGAAACTGATTGCTCGACCAGTGTACAAGGACTGCATCATCTTTGGCGAGAATATTTGTGCTGTTACGATGCATAAGGAAAAAGTGGAGCTCAATAAGCCCATCTACATAGGGTTATCAGTGCTTGACATCAGCAAAACCCTCATGTATGAATTCCACTATAACATCATGAAGCCCATCTACAAGGACCGTCTTCAACTCCTATATCAAGATACTGATAGCTTATTCTACCTTGTCAAGACAGAGGACATGTACAACGACATCATCAACAACCAACAACTGAAAGATACCTTTGACACCTCAGAGTACCCTCCAGACCACCCATGCTATTCAGATGCAAACAAAATGGTGCTTGGCAAGTTTAAAGATGAATATGCTGGCCGAGCGCCACTTGAGTATGTAGGCTTACGATCGAAGCTATATGCCTGTAGGTGTTACAATAGTGATCCAAATCAGCTGACAAGTGGATTGATAAAGAAAGCTAAAGGAGTGAGGAGACCAATACTTGGGCGAGAACTCTCAAAAATGCATCCAGATGCTGAACGTTACATAGGCTTCCAAGACTATCTAGATTGTCTATATGGTGATGAGGATATCTATAGAGAACAAGTGATGTTTGGTACTAGGAAACATCAGATCATGACCCAAGTCATGAGAAAGAAGGCATTGAGCAAAGCTGATGAGAAGAGGTATATTCTAGATGATGGAATTACAACTCTTGCACATGGACATTACAAGATCCCCACTCTAGCACACATTGATGAGGAGGATGAGGAGGAGAATGAGGAGGAAGAGATGATTGACTCTCAAGAAATTCCCAAGGTTCAGGCAGCTAGCAGTACTACAACAGCTAAACGGTTACATTCCTCATCACATGATGAGCTCATTGATAAAGTCAATGAGTCAGGAAGCAGTACTACCTTTACTATTGCAAGTTGTCTCTGAAACTGAACTCAATTTATATTATGTTATCCTGGACTAATTTCAAACTCTTGATAATTATATCAAAATGAATATTATTTGTCTAACGAATTATATTTTGTTTATACTATACTACTCCACTATCATGTTTTTTCTTTTTCTTTTTTGAAAGTGTATGCTAATTTTTTTTTTTGAAGTGTTTGCTGAATTTTTCTGTTTCTACAGCTACTTTTTTCTAGTTTTCTCAAATTGGAGTGCTTACTGAATGCTCGTTGCTAGTGCACAAACTTTGTTTTGCTTGCAATGCCAATATTACATATTTTATTATTATTTAGTTTCAATAAAAGCTTTTGTATTTTTGTTAGTAAATTTCTAATGTATGAAACTGAATTTTGTTTTCCATGTTTTGTGAATTATTTGTATGAATTTGGCAATAAATTTGATTGATTGATTTGAATTGTTATATTCAAAGACATGAATGAAAAATTCATGTAAAAACTATCACACACTCAATTGTTTTCAGAAATATATATTTTTATTGTTATGCTATATCAATCGAATGAATTCTTGTCAATTGTGGAGACTCCTATTCAATCATAATACTATTCGGTTCCCTATAACTCAATACTAACATTTCAATTCATTGGTAATTCTGGCATTGTATGTAACTCGAGTGTTTGGTCATTCAATTCTAAATGAATGCTTCAACTATGCTGTCATGTAGATAGATGTGTAGAATAATTTTTTTCAAATGTACATTTCTATTTTATTCTTAAATTCTTTTATTATTGATTGTGGCATGGGGCTGAGCATCACCAGTAGCCTAATATCAAGAGTTCAAGGAAGAATTTTTGCGCAATCCGCGAGAAATAAGGAAAAATTTTTGCGCAAATCCCCCTCCCTCTCCCCCCTCCCCCTCTGCGCATGCGCCCCCCCTCTCCTCCCCCTCTCCTCCCCCTCTCCTCCCCCTCTCCCTCTCCTTCTCCCTCTCCCTCTCCCTCTCCCTCTCCTTCTCCTTCTCCCTCTCCTCTCCTTCTCCCTCTCCCTCTCCCTCTCCTTCTCCCTCTCCCTCTCCTCTCCCTCTCCCTCTCCCTCTCCTCTCCCTCTCCCTCTCCCAGTGAGGACGAGGGGGAGGGAAAAAATAATTTCCCTTTTTCCCTTTTCTACTGTCAAATTAAAGTGAATCCATCTTTCTACTGTCAAATTAAAGTGAATCCATATTTCTACTGTCAATTAAAGTGACTCCATCTAATGCTATACTGACAGTGAGAGTCAACCTTGGAAGATATGCTCAAATTATTCTCTCAGTCAGATCTTAAGTCAGCATCATGAAGCTCTAAGAACCCAATCAACTTATACTGACAGATTAAATCCCAGTCTAGTATAGATAGAAACTCTTTTGTAGATGTGCTAAATACTGACAGTGAGAGTCAACCTTGGAGATATGCTCAAATTATTCTCTCAGTCAGATCTTACTTCAGCATCATGAATCTCTAAGAACCCAATTCAACTTATACTGACAGATTAAATTCCAGTCTAGTATAGATAAGAAACTCTTTTGTAGATGTGCTAAATACTGACAGTGAGAGTCAACCTTGGAAGATATGCTCAAATTATTCTCTCAGTCAGATCTTACTTCAGCATCATGAATCTCTAAGAACCCAATTCAACTTATACTGACAGATTAAATCCCAGTCTAGTATAGATAAGAAACTCTTTTGTAGATGTGCTAAATTGAATGAAATTGACATCAAGAGGCGAGTTAATTTTTTGAATTTAGCAAAGCTAAAACACTGCATGACCTCGATTATGTTATGAACAATAAAATTGATAAGGTAGATTCCTTAGCTGTAACAGTTGTGTCTGAGGGGGCGTATCTCTTGATAAAAATGGACATAGATATCCTCAGACCTATATCACTGGGGGTATCAGCTCTATTGATGTCTTAACAGAATGATCTAAGTTGATCTTTTACATTTTTATCTGCAATGTCATACAAGCATTTCCAAAGTTCATCGGAATTTGTAACAATAGTTGAGAAATCATTTGCACTACAATA
>NC_052519.1:8433752-8448275 GCF_014356525.2 Nilaparvata lugens | reverse complement strand
ACGCATCGAATTCAAACTATTAATGTAAAGGTAACGGACCAGAACGGATCGTTTATTGATTTCCGTGGAGATACAATTACAATTAGGTTGCACATAAGTGAAAAGTAATGGGTTATCTTATTTTCAACCCACGTTCGAATATGTGCATGCACAATCAAGTCATTAGAGAAAGGAACGCGATAGCGTCAACACCTAAAAACAAACGTGCTTTGTCGGCTAAAAGCGCGAGAATATTAGAAAAGTTGGGTTTTATAGTTGATTGGCGAAATGTTAGGAGGGGGAGCGGCAGCAATTAGTGAAATTCTGGATGTGGAGACAGACCTTCAGTTTTATAATGATATTACTAAATTCCAATTTCACACTCATACAGTTTATTCGGGACAGGAAATAAAAAACTCTGACGAGGCACGTATTGGCATAAATTCTTTAGATGTCTATTCTTTACCTTGTAAATCATTCATATTGATTGAGGGAACAGTTAACTGTACAAAACCGGGAACAGACCCGGGCACCCGATGCACCAGTTGCTGCAGACTATAAATTAAGCAGTAACGTAATCGGCAACCTTTTTGACGAAATACGATATGAATTAGCAGGTCAGCAAATTTCTAAATCAAGATTGATTGGATTAACATCCACAATTAAAGCTATTCTAGTGAAGAATACTCTCGATAAAAACACATATCACTTGGCTGGTTTTGACAGAGCAGGATATGAGCTAACGGATAATAAATTCACTTTCTGTGTACCGCTGAAATTATCCTCCCATTTTTGAAGATTTTCAAAGAATAATTTTAAATTTGAAACAGAACTCGTCTTATTGAGGTCACCGACAGACAAAATTGTGTTGAGTCTACAAGTGGAACAAGCTTAGTGGAAAATTACAAAACTGCAATGGAGAATGCCCTACATAACTTTAGAAGATCATGTAAGACTGAAATTTTTGAGACTGCTCGATGCTGACACTCCACTGAAATTAGGTTTCCGGCATTGGGAAATTTGTGATTACCAAATTTGCAAAATTCACTTAACCATTCTTGGGCAGTTCGTACCACATCGAGTTTTGATAGTCCAAAATATGTATAATTGCATTTCAAACTGATCGTAAGAATAAAATTAAAAAATCAATATCTAATTTCGATAGCTGTGGTATTTACAATGTTAAAGTATATTTGAACAGCGAGTATCATCCATATGAAAATCTGCTAGGTAAGAAGGAGGTATTATACCGCATGTTCCTGGATTTCGCGCCCTCGTATTATAATCATTCAATCAATAGCGACTCGGAACAGAAATTGACTTTAAAACGTTTTGTGAATCAACACCGCTGATTGTTGTAGATTCTTCACACCAACCAAGTCATTTGAAATCATCGACGTATTGAAATGGAATTTAATAGTGCAGTACCTGCAAATACTTCCGCGTATTGCGTTTTAATTAGCGATCGTGTGATGGAGTACACACCTCTGACGAGCATGGTGAAAGAAGTTCAGTAATTTGCGCACCGCCTATATAAGGTGTGCATTCTGCTCAATTTAGTTCATCATCAGTTTCACCTTTGAACAGGCAACATGTCCTATTCTTTGTGTTCTGATATTTTGGACAAGCCACAAACTCGCTCTATTGGTATTCAGTGCGATCTTGATAGTTCCTATTATGAAGCAAGTACACTGAAGCCGGTGGTGTACTCCATGTGGTGGTGTCATGGTGTTATGCTGTGTGTAACATTCATAAAAATAGACCAGATGGACGATGTGCTTTGTTCAGTGCTCAACATTATAATTCTTTGTTGTTTAAAAATATGTATCAAACAAATAATTTCTTGTGCGAAAACAATCGAATGCAAAGTATGAAAATGACGGCGATGTACATGAATTCACAGAAAAAGAAACTTTGCTCGTTTTGGATTCTTCTACAACGGAAAGGATCTACAATGTGTTTATTGCTTACATGCATTGAGACTGCATAAAGCACGTACATGTTGTCTGTCGACAATTAATGAAGAAAGACCACTTAATTACTCTATAATAGTTCCTGCCTACACTTAGTTTTGTTCATTCGCTCAACAACATGGATCCGAGAAAGTAGTTGGCTGCCGACAAACGAATTGGAAGTGAGGTTAAAAAACTGTATTGATTGGTACGATGAGTGTGAAAGTGCAATTAGGAAATCAACTCCTGAAAATTATAGTTTGGCAAAACAATTGAAAGACATTTTTCTAAGCACGGTTAATTTAAATGACATAAGAGACTATCTATGTTATTATCGTCCTCATAATTTGTGTATAGATAAGCTAATTAAAATTGAAGATGAAATTATGAATAGTTGTGTTGCTGCTGGAATGTGCAAAGAAACGTTTTCTGCCTTCAAATGATTTTTCATTCCAATATCCCATTCACAATTTTTAGTTTAGTTGCTGCTTAGAGCTAGACCTGACAACACGTGTGGTGTGATCTTTTTTATACAGACACGAGCCTCTATAACACGTGCATCTCATCAATTTAGAAAGAGAGATATATCTTTCGCTATTCCCCTCATTCGACACATGTCAAACATCTGGGAAGCCGTTAACATGCAGTGTTATGGTTTTTCAAAATTCAAGAAATTAACTCGTCTCTTGATGTCAATTTCATTTAACGAATTTGATTCAATTGCGAAGAATATTAAATTTCCAACAGGATGTCAAGATGTTGATTTACCGTTAACAAAAACAGAAAATGTACATTTTTCGATTTTATCTGAGATTTTTGAACTGCTCAATATTCTAGACAGCGGCCATCTACATTATGATTGTACAAATGATTTGTCATCTGTTGTTAAAAATTCCGATGAACTTTGGAAATGCTTGTACGATATTGCAGATAAAAAATGTAAAAGAACTTAGATCATTGTAGAGATTCACTAGTATAGCATTAGATGTGAGAGAGAGAATTTCTCAATTCACTTCAATCTGTCAGTATAGCATTAGATGTAGAAATATGGATTCACTTTAATCTGTCACCAAGGGAATTTTTCCCTCATCTAGCATTCACTTTAATTTGACAGTATAGCATTAGATGTAGAAATATGGATTCACTATAATCTGTCAGTAGAGAATTTTTGCCCTCAAAGGGAAATTTTCCCTCATCTATACTGGGAGAGAGAGAGAATTTCTCAATTCACTTCAATCTGTCAGTATAGCATTAGATGTAGAAATATGGATTCACTTTAATCTGTCACCAAGGGAATTTTTCCCTCTCGAAGAGATTTTTTTCCCTCATCCAGCATTCACTTCTCGAAAATCCATTATGTAAATCTCAAAAAATCTATGATGTAGGCTAACCATCATGAAAAATTGAAATTTTTTATTTTCTCGAAAATCCATGATGTGAATCTCAGAAAATCCATGATGTAGGCTAACCATAATGAAAATAATGAAAAATTGAAATTTTATATTTTCTCGAAAATCCATGATGTAAATCTCAGAAAAACCATGATGTGGGCTAACCATCATGGAAATCATGAAGAATTGAAATTTTTTATTTTCTCGAAAATCCATTATGTAAATCTCAGAAAATCCATGATGTAGGCTAACCATCATGAAAATCATGAAAAATTGAATTTTTTTATTCTCTCGGAAATCCATGATGTAACACCATCATGAAAATCATGAAAAATTGAAATTTTTTTATTTTCTCGAAAATCCATGATGTAACACCATCATGAAAATCATGAAAAATTGAAATTTTTTTTTTTTTTGAAAATCCATTATGTAAATCTCAGAAAATCCATGATGTAGGCTAACCATCATGAAAATCATGAAAAATTGAAAAATTTTCTTTTCTCAAAAATCCATGATGTAAATCTCAGAAAATCAATGATGTAGGCTAACCATCATGAAAATCATGAAAAATTGAAATTTTTTATTTTTTCGAAAATCCTTGATGTAAATCTCAGAAAATCCATGATGTAGGCTAACCATCATGAAAATCATGAAAAATTGAAATTTTTTATTTTCTCGAAAATCCATGATGTAAATCTCAGAAAATCCATGATGTAGGCTAACTATCATGAAAATCATGAAAAATTGAAATTTTTTATTTTCTTGAAAATCCATGATGTAACACCATCATGAAAATCATGAATATTGAAATCTTTTATTTTCTCTCGAAAATCCATGATGTAAATCTCAGAAAAACCATGATGTGGGCTAACCATCATGGAAATCATGAAGAATTGAAATTTTTTTATTTTCTCGAAAATCCATTATGTAAATCTCAGAAAATCCATGATGTAGGCTAACCATCATGAAAATCATGAAAAATGAATTTTTTTATTCTCTCGGAAATCCATGATGTAACACCATCATGAAAATCATGAAAAATTGAAATTTTTTATTTTCTCGAAAATCCATGATGTAACACCATCATGAAAATCATGAAAAATTGAAATTTTTTTTTTTTTGAAAATCCATTATGTAAATCTCAGAAAATCCATGATGTAGGCTAACCATCATGAAAATCATGAAAAATTGAAAAATTTTCTTTTCTCAAAAATCCATGATGTAAATCTCAGAAAATCAATGATGTAGGCTAACCATCATGAAAATCATGAAAAATTGAAATTTTTTATTTTTTCGAAAATCCTTGATGTAAATCTCAGAAAATCCATGATGTAGGCTAACCATCATGAAAATCATGAAAAATTGAAATTTTTTATTTTCTCGAAAATCCATGATGTAAATCTCAGAAAATCCATGATGTAGGCTAACTATCATGAAAATCATGAAAAATTGAAATTTTTTATTTTCTTAAAAAACCATGATGTAACACCATCATGAAAATCATGAAATATTGAAATCTTTTATTTTCTCGAAAATCCTTGATGTAAATCTCAGAAAATCCATGATGTAGGCTAACCATCATGAAAATCATGAAAAATTGAATTTTTTTATTTTCTCGAAAATCCATGATGTAAATCTCAGAAAATCCATGATGTAGGCTAACCATCATGAGAATCATGAAAAATTGAAATTTATTCACAACTGAGCAGCTGAACCATTTCTTCTTCTGTGTGTTTCTACTATTCATTACGAACTTATCAACAACAACAACAGGTAAGAATTGAAAACAATTTTTATAGAAACAATATTACAATTTATTGAACACTACTTTCACACATACATACATCTATACAATTCGTAACACATAGGTCGACGAATTGTATACAGATATAAAAATTGTTAAGCATTAACAATTTTTATATCCGACCAATTTGGCGACTTATGTGTTACTAGCAACACATAATTTTCACAGTTGATGTTAAAATGTTCTATTTTTCCTCTGGTAATGCAGGAAGCAAATCTTTGAGGTAGATACACCTCACATTTGCTTCCTGCATTCCTTATTTTTAAAATTACACGTTGACCGTGTTAATTGGTGTCCTCTCGAGCTCCGATGATGCGGTACGGTAGATCCTCCTTCAACTCCCTCAGTGGGATCCACGGTTTGGGTAGAGGTTTGTTTATGAGTTACGAATTGGACAAATATTGGAAAAAAGAAAATGGAGTAAATATATTTTATAATGTAGAGCATATGCAACCATTAAATAGCGATTTTTGTGGTCATCTTACATTATTGTTTCTTGCAAATCAGTTGTAATTAAGTGTTTGTGCTGAACACACAAGATGGTTGTTATTACATTAAGATCTAACACGAGTAACCTCTATGAACATTTACAAGAAATTATAGAATTGGATAAAAATCGTGAATGGGAAATTGGATTGATTAATTTTCCTAGTTATAATAGTATTGCAAACATTAACAAAGGAACAAATTCCAGCTTCAAATATGGCGATAGATTAATCGAGTTGGATACCGGTGCATATGAAGTTGAGGATATTATAAAATCTTTAAAGAATAAATTGAATATTGATGGGAAGAAGAATAAACTTATTATACATTCAAACGCAAATACTATGAAGATTGGAATTCATTCTGATAAACCCATTGATTTAACACGTTCTGATTGATTGCTAAGATACTTGGTTTTGATAATGTTGTTTTGCAGCCAAATAAATGGCATTATTCCAAACATTTGGTTAACATAACAAGCATTGACAGTATTGTAATTGAGTGTAATTTAGCATGTGGCAGTTACTCTGACGGAAAACAAAAACATATAATCTATGAATTTTTGCCAAAGGTTCCTAGCGGCTATTTAATAAACGAAGTACCATCACCGATTATTTATGTACCTTTGAATACGCATCGAATTCAAACTATTAATGTAAAGGTAACGGACCAGAACGGATCGTTTATTGATTTCCGTGGAGATACAATTACAATTAGGTTGCACATAAGTGAAAAGTAATGGGTTATCTTATTTCCAACCCACGTTCGAATATGTGCATGCACAATCAAGTCATTAGAGAAAGGAACGCGATAGCGTCAACACCTAAAAACAAACGTGCTTTGTCGGCTAAAAGCGCGAGAATATTAGAAAAGTTGGGTTTTATAGTTGATTGGCGAAATGTTAGGAGGGGGAGCGGCAGCAATTAGTGAAATTCTGGATGTGGAGACAGACCTTCAGTTTTATAATGATATTACTAATTCCAATTTCACACTCATACAGTTTATTCGGGACAGGAAATAAAAAACTCTGACGAGGCACGTATTGGCATAAATTCTTTAGATGTCTATTCTTTACCTTGTAAATCATTCATATTATTGAGGGAACAGTTAACTGTACAAAACGGGAACAGACCCGGGCACCCGATGCACCAGTTGCTGCAGACTATAAATTAAGCAGTAACGTAATTGGCAACCTTTTTGACAAAATACGATATGAATTAGCAGGTCAACAAATTTCTAAATCAAGATTGATTGGATTAACATCCACAATTAAAGCTTTTCTAGTGAAGAATACTCTCGATAAAAACACATATCACTTGGCTGGTTTTGACAGAGCAGGATATGAGCTAACGGATAATAAATTCACTTTCTGTGTACCGCTGAAATTAATCCTCCCATTTTTTGAAGATTTTCAAAGAATAATTTTAAATTTGAAACAGGAACTCGTCTTATTGAGGTCACCGACAGACCTAAATTGTGTTGAGTCTACAAGTGGAACAAGCATTAGTGTGAAAATTACAAAACTGCAATGGAGAATTCCCTACATAACTTTAGAAGATCATGTAAGACTGAAATTTTTGAGACTGCTCGATGCTGACACTCCACTGAAATTAGGTTTCCGGCATTGGGAAATTTGTGAATTACCAAATTTGCAAAATTCACTTAACCATTCTTGGGCAGTTCGTACCACATCGAGTTTTGATAGTCCAAAATATGTTATAATTGCATTTCAAACTGATCGTAAGAATAAAATTAAAAAATCAATATCTAATTTCGATAGCTGTGGTATTTACAATGTTAAAGTATATTTGAACAGCGAGTATCATCCATATGAAAATCTGCTAGGTAAGAAGGAGGTATTATACCGCATGTTCCTGGATTTCGCGCCCTCGTATTATAATCATTCAATCAATAGCGACTCGGAACAGAAATTGACTTTAAAACGTTTTGTGAATCAACACCGCTGATTGTTGTAGATTCTTCACACCAACCAAGTCATTTGAAATCATCGACGTATTGAAATGGAATTTAATAGTGCAGTACCTGCAAATACTTCCGCGTATTGCGTTTTAATTAGCGATCGTGTGATGGAGTACACACCTCTGACGAGCATGGTGAAAGAAGTTCAGTAATTTGCGCACCGCCTATATAAGGTGTGCATTCTGCTCAATTTAGTTCATCATCAGTTTCACCTTGAACAGGCAACATGTCCTATTCTTTGTGTTCTGATATTTTGGACAAGCCACAAACTCGCTCTATTGGTATTCAGTGCGATCTTGATAGTTCCTATTATGAAGCAAGTACACCAAAGCCGGTGGTGTACTCCATGTGGTGGTGTCATGGTGTTATGCTGTGTGTAACATTCATAAAAATAGACCAGATGGACGATGTGCTTTGTTCAGTGCTCAACATTATAATTCTTTGTTGTTTAAAAATATGTATCAAACAAATAATTTCTTGTGCAAAAACAATCGAATGCAAAGTATGAAAATGACGGCGATGTACACAAATTCACAGAAAAGAAACTTTGCTCGTTATGGATTCTTCTACAACAGAAAGGATCTACAATGTGTTATTGCTTACATGCATTGAGACTGCATAAAGCACGTACATGTTGTCTGTCGACAATTAATGAAGAAAGACCACTTAATTACTCTATAATAGTTCCTGCCTACACTTAGTTTTGTTCATTCGCTCAACAACATGGATCCGAGAAAGTGGTTGGCTGCCGACAACGAATTGGAAGTGAGGTTAAAAAACTGTATTGATTGGTACGATGAGTGTGAAAGTGCAATTAGGAAATCAACTCCTGAAAATTATAGTTTGGCAAAACAATTGAAAGACATTTTTCTAAGCACGGTTATTTAAATGACATAAGAGACTATCTATGTTATTATCGTCCTCATAATTTGTGTATAGATAAGCTAATTAAAATTGAAGATGAAATTATGAATAGTTGTGTTGCTGCTGGAATGTGCAAAGAAACGTTTTCTGCCTTCAAATGATTTTTCATTCCAATATCCCATTCACAATTTTTAGTTTAGTTGCTGCTTAGAGCTAGACCTGACAACACGTGTGGTGTGATCTTTTTTATACAGACACGAGCCTCTATAACACGTGCATCTCATCAATTTAGAAAGAGAGATATATCTTTCGCTATTCCCCTCATTCGACACATGTCAAAATCTGGGAAGCCGTTAACATGCAGTGTTATGGTTTTTCAAAATTCAAGAAATTAACTCGTCTCTTGATGTCAATTTCATTTAACGAATTTGATTCAATTGCGAAGAATATTAAATTTCCAACAGGATGTCAAGATGTTGATTTACCGTTAACAAAAACAGAAAATGTACATTTTTCGATTTTATCTGAGATTTTTGAACTGCTCAATATTCTAGACAGCGGCCATCTACATTATGATTGTACAAATGATTTGTCATCTGTTGTTAAAAATTCCGATGAACTTTGGAAATGCTTGTACGATATTGCAGATAAAAAATGTAAAAGAACTTAGATCATTGTAGAGATTCACTAGTATAGCATTAGATGTGAGAGAGAGAATTTCTTAATTCACTTCAATCTGTCAGTGCAGCATTAGATGTAGAAATATGGATTCACTTTAATCTGTCACCAAGGGAATTTTTCCCTCATCTAGCATTCACTTTAATTTGACAGTATAGCATTAGATGTAGAAATATGGATTCACTATAATCTGTCAGTAGAGAATTTTTCCCCTCAAAGGAAATTTTCTCTCATCTATACTGGGAGAGAGAGAGAATTTCTCAATTCACTTCAATCTGTCAGTATAGCATTAGATGTAGAAATATGGATTCACTTTAATCTGTCACCAAGGGAATTTTTCCCTCTTGAAGAGATTTTTTTCCCTCATCCAGCATTCACTTCAATCTGTCAGTATAGCATTAGATGTAGAAATATGGATTCACTTTAATCTGTCAGTATAGAGAGGGAATTTTTCCTCCTAAAAGGGAAATTTTTCTCCCTCACCTGGGGAGGGGGAAGGGGAGAGAGAGAGAGATATCTCTCTTCAACCCCCTCACCTCCACTAGGCAAGGGGAAGGGGAGAGAGAAAGAGAGAGAGAGAAAGATATATCTCTCTCTTTTCAACCCCCTCACCACCACTGGGCAAGGGGAAGGGGATATCTATTTTTAGAACACCCCCCACCCTACAGGCGTGGGAAGGGGAGGCGGGATGGACGAGGGGGGAGAGGGGGGAGGGGGTTTTGGAGCAAAAAAACCCGTCAGTGATCTCAAAATCCCTCTACTTATAACAAGTCTTTACCATAGAATTAGGCTGTACCCACAGTATGTTTGACATTGATAGTGTGTATGTCGTTTCAGACATAGAAGTAGATCCCCTATCATGAAGTAGATCCTGGACCCCATTCACATTTCCCCCACCCAACCATACAGCTCCCGACCATCATCCCCTAGAACATTTAATATAAACACCTATGAACCCCCATCCCCGATCCTAGATATTGATACTGATTCACCGCCTTCATCCCCAACATCTATTGATAGTGATGAAGGTATAAATATATAGAGTTGAATACTGCATACCATACTTATACAATATTGTTTTGCATTGTTCCAGATGAGCAAAGCTGCACGATGTCAACAAACAGCAAACTCAGTGGACGAGTTTGTTGTTCTGGAGAAGGCATTTAAATCCCGACTCACGACTCTATACTACAATAATGCATACAAGGATGAGCCTGCCAAAGATTTCCACACCTTTCTGAGTTGTCTGAAGGATAAAATTGTTCACATCATCAGTCAGCAACTGCAGAAACATGGAGCAATGAAGTTCAATCTAGTATTGGAGGCAACATATTTCCGCAGCACCCTTGATAAGACCTTCTTCGAACAAGAAGAGTTTCAGAATGTCACCTTCAAAACTCCAAACTATACCATCTTCAGTATCATCAATCTTCCAGACATCATCAACCAAGTGTGCATGACCCTACTGGATGAGGAGTCAAAATTCAAAGGAAATTCCAGTGGATGGAGTTTGCTTATCATTGATGGATTGCTCATCAGGATTAGCAAACATATTCCCCTGCGTGGATCATCCTACATCAGTCTTCCACCTCTTCTATCAGCACAAAAGGCAATCATCAATCCTATAAACAAGGACCAGCAATGTTTCAAATGGGCTATCCTCGCCAAACATGTACAAGGCAGTAATCCTGAACGAGTCAACAACCGATACCATCAATTGGAAGAGAGATACAACTTTTCTGGCATCGGATTTCCCACTACCATCAGTCAAATCGATATATTTGAGAAAGATAATCCGGAGGTATCAGTTAATATTTATGGTGTGGATGAGAAGAACGTTATATTTCCAAGAAGAGTTGGAAATGCAATGAAGGCAGATCACTTTGATCTTCTCCTCCTCTGTGAGAGTAAGGATGATGATAAAAACAGCACCCTTGAGGATGACAATGAACATAAATCAAATAGCCACTACTGCTACATTAAAAATTTTGAAAGACTTGTGAGATCCCAACTCACAAAACGTAAAAGTAAAATTATCATCTGCAGATGATGTTTCACCCATTACACCCTCAACAGAGATGGAGAACGCAGGATGGCTGAGCATGAGGAGTATTGTGCTAGCAATAATACAGCAATAATCATCATGCTACAGGTTGGAAAAGATGGTGAACCTCCAACCTTAAAGTTTGAGAAACATGTGCAAAAGTATAGAGCATACACCGATTTTGAGTGCATCCTGGAGAAACCTGATGGAGACAATGAACAATGGATTGGTAAAGCTACCAAAGTTATCCAGTATCATCGGGCAATGAGTTACTGCTTATACTTTGTGCGGGACCCATATTTGGAAGATTCCTGGCTAACAATCACTAACCTAATCCCTCATGAGCCGATTGTCTACAGGGGTCCTGAAGCCGCCAAACATTTCATGAAGACCCTCACCATGTATGCGAAAGATTTAGATGAGGCAATTGACTGTAGGAATATCAAGTTGCTCCCACTAACCAAAAGAGAGCAAGCATGATATAATGCAGCCGATTTCTGTGAGGCCTGCAATGAGCGGTTCAATAAAGATGAGGTGTATGACCATTGTCATATAACTGGTATCTACCGGAATGCATTGTGTCATGAATGCAACCTGCAGCGACAGCGACAATTCATACCAGTGTTTCTCCACAACTCTTCAAACTACAATACACATCTCATTATTCCAGAGCTGGGTAGAGATGAGGATCGGCTGTTTGTCATCCCAAACTCGTCGGAAAAGTATATATCATTCACCAAACGAATATCTCCAAAAATGCACCTTCGATTCATCTATACATTCCGGTTTACACCTGATAGTTTAGACAATCTGGTCACCAACCTAGTCAAATCAGCATTGAATCTGGAAGACTTGTCCAAAGTGCTGCAACATACTGCCAAGGTGTTTGGAAACAAATTGAGCCTTGTCTCAAGGAAAGGAGTGTTTCCATACGACTACTGCGATTCATGGCAGAGACTTGAAGAAACATTGCTACTGCCCAAAGAGGCATTTTTCAGCAAGCTGGTTGATAGGAGTGTTAGCAGTGATGATTATGAACATGCTCAAACTGTGTGGAACCAATTCAGTTGTAGAACTCTGGGAGAGTACAGTGACCTATACTTGAAAACAGATGTTCTCCTGTTGGCCGATGTCTTTGAGAGCTTCCGTGATGTATGCATGAAGACTTATGGTTTGGATTGTGCACACTACTTTACATCTCCAGGCTTTTCCTTTGATGTCATGCTGAAATATACTAAAGTCGAGCTTGAGCTCCTTACTGACTATGACATGTACATGTTTATTGAGCGAGGTATCAGAGGAGGAATAACAAATTGTATACACCGTTATGCTGTAGCCAACAATGCCTACACAGGAGCGCCTATTGACCCCGAGAAGCCTACATCATATCTCCTGTACACAGATGCGAACAACCTGTACGGCTGGGCAATGTGCCAACCACTTCCATGCCGGAAATTCCAGTAGATGAAGAAAGATGAGTTGGAGGGGGTGAGCAGAGGTATAGAGGGTGTTGGAGATGTTCAAAAGATTGGCTACATCTTGGAGGTGGACATTGAGTACCATTCTGAATTGCAAGATGAGCACAATGACTTCCCATTCCTGGCAGAGAACAAAAAAACTCTTAAATCTAATCATGTACGACTCATGACAGCTCTAAGCAATCGCGAACATTATGTATGTCACTACCGCACCCTAAAACAGGCAGTACAACATGGATTGAAAATCACTAAAGTTCATCGAGGTGTAAGGTTTGAGCAGGAGGACTTCCTAGCACCCTACATCATGCTAAACACCAGACTTCGACAACAGTCAAAGAACAAGTTTGACAAAAATTTCTTCAAACTCATGAACAACACAGTTTTTGGCAAGACAATGGAGAATGTGCGAAAAAGAATGAGCATGGAGCTAGTGAATGATGAGAAGCGATTAAAGAAACTGATTGCTCGACCAGTGTACAAGGACCGCATCATATTTGGTGAGAATATTTGCGCTGTTACGATGCATAAGGAAAAAGTAAAGCTGAACAAACCTATCTACATTGGTTTGACAGTGTTGGACATAAGCAAGACCCTTATGTACCAGTTCCACTACGATGTGATGAAACCTACGTACAAAGAGAACCTGCAACTGCTTTATCAGGATACTGACAGCTTATTCTACCTTGTCAAGACAGAGACATGTACAACGACATCATCAACAACCAGCAACTGAAAAATATCTTTGACACTTCAGAGTACCCTGCAGACCACCCATGCTACTCGGATGCAAACAAAATGGTGCTTGGAAAGTTCAAAGACAAATATGCTGGCCAAGCGCCACTTGAGTATGTAGGCCTACGATCAAAGCTATATGCCTGTAGGTGTTACAATAGTGATCCAAATCAGCTGACAAGTGGATTGATAAAGAAAGCTAAAGGAGTGAGGAGACCAATACTTGGGCGAGAACTCTCAAAAATGCATCCAGATGCTGAATGTTACATAGGCTTCCAAGACTATCTAGATTGTCTATATGGTGATGAGGATATCTATAGAGAACAAGTGATGTTTGGCACTAGGAAACATCAGATCATGACTCAAGTCATGAGAAAGAAGGCACTGAGGTAAGCTGATGAGAAGAGGTATATTCTAGATGATGGAATTACAACTCTTGCACATGGACATTACAAGATCCCCACTCTAGCACACATTGATGAGGAGAAGGATGAGGAGGCAGAGGAGGAGGAGGAGGAGGAGGAGGATTATGATGTGGAGGAAGAGATGATTGACTCCCAAGAAATTCCCAAGGTTCAGGCAGCTAGCAGTACTACAACAGCTAAATGGCTACATTCCTCATCACATGATGAGCTCATTGATAAAGTCAATGAGTCAGGAAGCAGTACTATCCCTGCTAAACGGTCATGTCCCTTATCAAATGATGAGCTTGCTGATATGATCAATGACTATAAAATAGATGGTGATGCATCTCAGTATAGCATACTGAGAAAATTGCTTGAAAAGTGACGTCATACCTCATGCCAGGAAGTGTCAACAAATCCACTGTGCATACAATCTGCGCACATGTCTTCACCCTACATTCACATCGCAAGACTTTTTGGAAGCGGTCATCATCAGTTGAGGTCTTTGCACCGTGCTGTAAAGACGCCGCCCATCACCCCACCACCGCCGCCAGTCAGCCCACCTTTGTCACCAGTCGCCCCACCATCGCCACCAGTCATCCCACCACCGCCACCAGTCGGAACTGTCAGTCGCAACTGACAGACCGATATATACAAGGTTTTTGAATTTGCATTTCAAGGATAATATAAAAGGAAAAAGGAGTCTCCTCCATATGCCAATATTAGAGTAA